>NW_015273763.1:0-370 GCF_001447785.1 Gekko japonicus
GTGATCTCTCATTTTTGGATTCTACCAAACAGGGCGGATGGCAACCCTTGTTTTGGGGCAAAAGCCCCACCTGGCCCTGCTGGCTTTCCGAAAACACTTGGTGGGGACCAGGAAAGGTGCCGGCATGTACACCATGTTGGCAACCCCTGCCCCAGCATAACATAGACAGAAATGTTTTGATGCGGCCCGTACCACTGATCAGGAATGGGGGGACTCCCCTTTGCTGGTGGAGCAGGCTCCCCAGTGGCACAAGAAAGAGGGAGACGATCTTGTCCGATTCCTTCTCGTTGACAGGGGTGGGCTAGGGCGTTAAAACAGCTGTGGGACAAGTGGTTGCCAGCGGCCCTCCAGGGCAGGGACTTCCCCAGTC
>NW_015273764.1:0-370 GCF_001447785.1 Gekko japonicus
GACTGTTTAGGCTGTGGAGGCTTCCTGGGTGCTTACTGCTTTGGCTTTTGAGAGCCCTGTCGATAATCATAGGGTCTGCGCTTCTATTGCGAAGTGGAAGCAGGGGAAGGCTGGCGTTTATTATAGTAGGGCTTCCATTGGTGATACTAGGGGAGTTGCGGAGTTGAAGTGGAAATTCCTAGGTTTCTAGCTTTCTTGCTACCGTAATCTACAGCCTTCAAAGTTTCAACTGTCATGGAATGAAAAAGGCCTTCGCCATCGAAGGGCAAATCCTCAATTTTAAATTTGACATCCGATTGGAGAGATATATTTCTAAGCCATGCATGTTGGCAAAGGGCAATAGAAGAAGCCAGGACCTTGGAGGAACAAG
>NW_015273765.1:0-370 GCF_001447785.1 Gekko japonicus
GGGCATTATTTTGTGAATATGATTCAGAAATTAGCTCCAGTTTAGCAAGAGGCCTTGACTGCCTGACCTCTTAATAGCCTTATAATGATGCCATTTACCATTCAGTAGCTTATTCAAGTTGCTCCGTGCTAGATCTGTTTCAAAGGACTGATGTTCACAGATCAGACTGGGGCGTGGATGGTGCTCCCGGGGAGAAGGTTGGGGGCACAGCCATGCCCAAGCCCATGAGAATAAAGGAATACGGGAGTGGGTGGGCTTATAGAGCTGGCCTTCCTTCCACTCCCTTTGCAGAACTTCCCTCGCGCTCTTTTACGCCCAAGTATCCACGCGTTGTCCTTGCAAGCAACGCTCCCTCTAAGCTATGGAGTCC
>NW_015273766.1:0-370 GCF_001447785.1 Gekko japonicus
GCATGATCACACTGTTTCATCACTGTGGCGACATGCAGAGTAAGACTGCGCACAGTTTGAGCTGTGCAAGATGCCTCTCAGTGCTGCAGCCAGCCTGGGCTCTGCATGCAACTCTCCTGGGCCAGGCCCTCACTCCACAAGGGAGTGGGGGCAGTTTTCAGGGCCATCTTTGCCTCCCAGTCTGCATCTAAAGGCAGCAGATTCTCTGCTTCCAGTATTCATGGGTTTCACCATTTGCAGTGATCCCAGGAAGGGAACCCTCCTGAACAGCATGGCTTTATTTTAGGGTAAAATTTTGAATGTGACATTCTGAATATTGCAAACTAAATATTTGCCTAGTGTTGTCAAATCTTGGAAACTAAGCAGGATC
>NW_015273767.1:0-370 GCF_001447785.1 Gekko japonicus
GGGGATTAAAAAAAGAAGAAGAGAGATATACACACTCCAAGTAAAGAGGCCCCTCTGTAACAGCCACTGAGATTATCTATGACGTTATCGACTCTCTTCTCAGCACCATCTAAACGAGTGGCCTTCACTTCAACAGGCACCAAACGGAGCACGTCAGGACAGAAGGCTCTGCCTCGCTCTGCCTCAGACACACACACTGCCCTTGGTCCAGCACTGGCAACTCTGTCGCTGGCCTCCCAGGGTCTGATAAGCAGAGGAGAAGAAACTCCAAAACCCCAATTCTGACATGCTGGATTAAGGCTGAATGCATCTTTCGGGACTGGCAGCATTCCATACTCTGATTTAAAGTAAAGCAGAATGTCAGACTGCG
>NW_015273768.1:0-370 GCF_001447785.1 Gekko japonicus
GAGAGCTTCCGTCGCACCAGTCTGGGAATCAAACCTGGGTTTACCCTGACTTTAGTCTGGTACTTTAACCACTACGCCACACTGGCTCTCTGTCCAGACAGGTCTGAAGAAACCTCATTCCTACAGTTCATAAATTTAAACAGAGAATACGCCATCCTGCCTTCGTGCCAAGTTATGTAAAACAAAATTCTGTGCCGATGCCCAGGGTTACAGAGTTCTTTCTTTCCACTCCCATGTCTCTAATCTCCCAGCAACGTTGTAGAACTTCCCTGATTAGAAGAGCTTTTTGCAAACAACTTTGGGTGGGTTTCACCTCTCTTTATCTTGGACTTCGATGAGGTTTGTCGCACACACCTATAGCTGAACCAAT
>NW_015273769.1:0-370 GCF_001447785.1 Gekko japonicus
AGAGGCTCTACCACTGAGCCACCACCCCTTGCCTGATGGGTGTAACACATTTATTATATTTATTTCAGTTCCATATCTGCAGTTGTGTGAGTCTGCACTCAGTAGCAGTAAAACAAAACAGGGGTCCAATGGCACTTCAGAGACTAACAAAACGCACAGCCGCTTAAAAGCTTTTGTGAGCGCAGATAATTTTAAGAGGGGATACAGACAGATTCATGGAGGAGAGGTGCGTCAATGGCTACCAGCCCCGGTGATGGAAAGGAATCCCTACAAACAGAACCAGTGCCAGGAGACAGCATCAGGAGAAAGCCTGGCTTCTGTCCCCTGCTTATGGGCGATCTAGAGCAACTGGCTGGCCACTGTGTGAGAC
>NW_015273770.1:0-370 GCF_001447785.1 Gekko japonicus
AGCTTAGAGGGAACATTGCGAGTCCAGACATCAAAGAAGTGCTGCTCCTTTGGAGCAGTATATTATGGGCATAAAGTGGGCAGTATAAGTTCCTGAAAACAGTACTGTTCCTTGGGAGAAATGCAGAGCCCAGTCTCAAGACAGCTCAGGGGGTCCCCATATGGAATTTTTTTCTGGATCAAGAATCTGTTTGCTTTACTGAAATTGAAGATAGCTTTGGTCTCTTTGGAAACAGTAATGAAAACAGAAATATTTCTAGCAAGTATTCTCTGTTGGGACTGAGTCAACTGCATGCATGTCTAGGAGATGTCGCACTGTTTGGACAACATGACCATGTTTCATTGGGTTGCTGATGAGGGAAGAGGAGATG
>NW_015273771.1:0-370 GCF_001447785.1 Gekko japonicus
CTGGGAGGTGCAGATTCGAATCCCCACTCTGTCACGGAAGCCCGCTGGCTGACCTTGGGCCACTCACACGTTAACCTACCTCACAGGATTGCTACGAGGATAAAATGAAGGAGAATGATATAAGCCGCTTTGAGTTCCCACTGGGGAGAACAGCAGGGTGTATGAATGAAGGAAATGAAACAATGATAAGTAAACTGAACATTAGAAGGGCCACACTGTAGCCTCTGCCTGCATGGTTGCTTCACAAACATGCTGTTAGAGGGGTACTGTAGCCACTCTGTACTAAACAACCCTCGCTACTGCAGGAAAGTGAAAAGCAGCAGATTCTAGGTGTAGAAATTCGGAGCTTTACAGCTTCTAAAGGTAAAGG
>NW_015273772.1:0-370 GCF_001447785.1 Gekko japonicus
TAGAGAATCAGCCACCAGGGCAAGTGGGTTGCCTGAGTCCCAGATTATCTGGGGGTGACTCACCAGCTTGGCAGCAAGCAACTGGCCTGAAACCCAGATGGGAGTCAGCACAACTCAGCTGTCATGGTGAGCAGGCAGCCTGAGCCCTGGGATACGGTGGTTGCCACTCAGCCACTGTCGTGACAAGCAGGTAGAACTGAGCAGCTGCTGTGGGCGCTGCCTGCCCCCCTTCCCCTAGCTTGAGGTGGTTCAACCAATCATTTACCACTGCCTTGATCTGTAACAGCATGTCCTTATGCAGTTCCCACAGATGGCACAGCACCCTCCCTTCTGCGCTACCCACCTCAGCTCCTGCAGAGAGATGACACCA
>NW_015273773.1:0-370 GCF_001447785.1 Gekko japonicus
AAGACATTTATACGTTTTGTTTGTGGAATGTCTTAAAAATCCAGTCTGTGATCTATCAATCACATTTCCAATGCACAACAATTCAAAGAGCACTCACCCTTAAGTCTCCTTTCTTCTCCTACACCTGCAACATAAGTCTGAGCCCTTTCCAGATCTTGTTGGTTTGTCTCTAGATTTGCAGCCAACAGCTCTCTTTGCTCTGTTAACTCTTTTATCTTTTCATCTAAGAAAATGGAAATACGTTGTACATGTAGTGCAAATTTCGCTAAAATTACATAATGTATACGTTACATTTTGCTTTTAAATAACATACAAAAATGTACTATAGAGTAACAATGCAATATCTGTTTATTTAAATATTTATACCCCA
>NW_015273774.1:0-370 GCF_001447785.1 Gekko japonicus
CCAGGGAACCCTTTGAAGCTATGCCACTACTGTGCCATGCCCACAAGGGAGTTCAGGAGGCATTTAAATACCTCCTGAGCCCACTTCTGAATTGTGCCACAGCACAACACAAATAAGTTTGGGAGATATTTAAATGCCTCCCAAGCTCACTAGCAGTGTGTTGCAGCAGCGGCGCAACCCAGAAGTGGGACTCCTAAGCTCACTGGCGGTGTGCCACAGCGGTGGTACAGTCCAGTAGTGGGCTCAGAATGTCTCCTGAGTTTAGTGGCATTGTGGATTTGGGAGGCATTTAACTGCTTCCTGAGCTCAGTGGCCTCATGCTGCCATGGTGGTTCAACCCGGAAGTGGGCTCAGAAGGTATTTAAATGCC
>NW_015273775.1:0-370 GCF_001447785.1 Gekko japonicus
CCACCACATGACATGGTCGGCGTGATGGTGCACACCTGATGCACAGGTGACGTCATCGTGCTTCGCACGTGGGCAAGATGATCCCAGGACGGACCCAGGAGCCCCCTGCTGGAAGAGCAGTAAGAGCTGGCAACCCTAATGAAGTGAGGGCTGCTCTTCATGGGAAGTGAGGTCCCCCCTTATTATTCTTGCATCATTCCGAGATACTTTTGTTTTTTGTTTTGTCCAGCATCCCTTCAGTGACCCCTCCTTCCTGCCCTGTTCTCAGTCCTGCCTCTGCGTTTTTACATATGTGTTTTAGTTTAAGTTTGTATGATCTGTGTGTATTATGCTGCATTTTAAATGTTAGCTGCCTTGGTGGCCCTGATTG
>NW_015273776.1:0-370 GCF_001447785.1 Gekko japonicus
ACCCTGCTCATCAATCTCAATTTCTTTCAACCACATGTCTCATCAGTACCAATGGATTAGATCACTTGTGAAATATTGACCTCACTCCTGACTTTGGATGCCGGTCCTCAAACTTTCACAATATCTGGACCTGAAAACTTTATTAAGAAACGCGTCTCTAAAAGAATGCCTCACCTTGTGTGTGAGTCTGCATGTCCCGGGCCAGCTCCATCGGCAGGACAGAATTCACCAGGGCAGATATGATAGCGGCATCCAAATTGCACATTGCACCAAAGCACTTAAGCAGCAGCAGTCGTAATGGGACCCTGTGCTCCTAAAAATAAAAAAGTTCATCAGTCACTGAACCACCAGGACCAAATATTTTCAGTAG
>NW_015273777.1:0-370 GCF_001447785.1 Gekko japonicus
AGGATAGTTCAGAGAGGCCACTCTTAAAGTGTTACCCATACTGAATGGGCTGGGGAAGCCTGGAGTGGAATGGACTATTCTGAACCTGCAACCATACGATCCTGATTAAAGTTTCAAGCAATTACAATTTGTATTCAGTATTATGCACCACTCCTTAGCTGGCAACAGTCTTCCTGATTTGTTATCCAAGCGTCAGTTTGATTGCTAGAACCCATCAGGATATTATCCTGGCAAAATTGGCTTCCAAAGTGGGTCACAAGAATTCTTCACCCCCAGTACACATAGCATTAAAAACGAATACTCTGAGGTAGAGTGGATTCTCAGCTAGGCTTGATGTAGGAATGATGTAGGAATGCCTGGCTGCTTCCTC
>NW_015273778.1:0-370 GCF_001447785.1 Gekko japonicus
CTCCTCCTCCTCTTCTTCTTCTGTGTGTGACTGCATCCATGCTGTCTCTGAAGGGTGGGGGGATCCTTAGATGATTGTGGCTAAACTGCTGGATTCGAGCATCCCCAGTGAACGCATGAGGCTGCCATACTGAATCATCTAGCTCAGCATCACCTACTCTGCCGGTAGCAACTCTCACACAGAGAGAGGTCTTTTTCAATACCTGGCACCTCACATCCTTTAACTGGGAAAACCCAAGACTGAAACTGGGACCTTCTGCAGGCTCCGCCACTGCATTGCAGTCTGCCCCCTTCTGCCCAGGGCTCTGGGATAGAGGGAGGGGCTGTGCCTCAGTGGGAGAACATCTGCTTGGCATTCTGAAGGTCCCAGG
>NW_015273779.1:0-370 GCF_001447785.1 Gekko japonicus
CTTCAGTCTCAGCTCAGAACCAGGTACCTGTCTCACGAGTGTGACTGTCATCACAGATGTGAAGGTCCAAGCGGGAGATGAGAAGGTGGTAGGAAGACTCTTTCATGTCATGTTTCTCAAAGTACTGGCTGATTGCTTTTGGGCTGCTCCCAAATGACTGAGGCCAAGAGTGTTGGGCAGTGGGAGCAGGTGGTGTGATCTGTAACACAGAGAAATTAAGCCCAGAGGTATCAGTCAAGAATCAAAGGGACACAATAGATTCCTATTTTTGCTGGGTGGAAGCATCTTAGTTTGCGCTGAAATATTGCAAATGGTACTCTGCAGAGATACTATTTATTTATATCCTGCTTTTCTCCTATGTTGGGACTCA
>NW_015273780.1:0-370 GCF_001447785.1 Gekko japonicus
TATTTACGCTTCATGGCTGAGGGAGTTTCCCACTGCAAATCCACACAAATCTCTTGCTTCCAAATTAAAAACAAACAACAAGCCAAAGCAACTTTGCTTCAATTCCAATGAGAACCAAATTTTCACTGGACTTGTCTTTGCAGCATATGAAAAACATGGATGTGGAAATCAAGAATTTGGGAGGCAGCATGAAGGAATGAGTGACTGCTGGCCCAGGGTTCCCTTTTACAGAACCCAGGCTTAATGCCATCTTTGTGTAGGTCAACACAAGATATATATTCAGAAGTTTATGTATATTACATTTATTTTAAGTGTTGTACAGAATTTATAAATGACACACATAGCAACCCAAAACCCTTTAGTTGTCAAA
>NW_015273781.1:0-370 GCF_001447785.1 Gekko japonicus
CACACACACACTACATTCTAGAATTAGTCAGACAGACAGAACCACCAGAGCCTAATGCTGTAATATTCAACTCAGCCAACCAATCCTGGATGATAGTATCGCTGAAGGTATCAAAAGCTGCTGAGAAGTTAATGAAAACCAACCCGGGCTCTCTCCTGGTAGAATTTAAATGTAGTTTAAAAATTCTACATTAATTGTCTGGGCTTTTGACTAGACAAAATGAATGTATGGTTCTTGTGTGAATCCTAATAGGGTTCTAGTCAACATGGAGTTGTCATAGTCAGCATATGCCTACCTGCCAAAAAGAAGGTAGTAGCCTACAGAACTGGAACTGGGTGAAAACATAGTGGGATGGACTTGTTTCTCTTGT
>NW_015273782.1:0-370 GCF_001447785.1 Gekko japonicus
CTAATATTTGGTTTGCACACAATCCAGTATGTAGTCATTTCCTTTGTGTGGTCTTTGGTACTCTGGTACCCAGTACATCCATAGTACAACCAGGAACATCAAAGGTTTTCGAGTCCTTAGAAGACTAGCACCGGGGTTTGGGATAACCCAGGTGGTTTGGATTAACCCTTGGCATATTGACATCAAACGTCCTGAACTGTCAAAGTCTTATCCATCACTGTAGGAAAGAGAAACCTACCTTGCACTTGCAGGGTGATTGTGTTGCTTTCCTGAGATGGGACCCCTCCGCCGTTCCCCCTCCAGTATTTGCAGCTGTAAGCTTCAGCTTTCTCCCTTTGAATGGTGACATACAGCAGGCCGCTCCCAAAAT
>NW_015273783.1:0-370 GCF_001447785.1 Gekko japonicus
GCACTTAACCACTACACCAAACTAGCACCCTAAAGACAGACATATGTATTGTGGAATAAACTTTTTTTTTGGTGAGGGAGGGGCAGAGTCCACCGCGTCCCATGTGTGAAGTAGTCACCTAAGCACAGAAGGAAGGAAAAATGCATTTTTAAAGAGTGGGGCCAAAAGAGTAAGCAGAATGCAAGAGATAAGTACTGCTGAGTCACAGCACAAGGCGGAGCACAAACAAACACAGAGTCCAATCCAAGGAATTGGTGTCGCCCATTCTGAACCAGCAGCTGCCGGTCATTAACAGGAAGAGTAAAATCAACATTGTAGTTAAACAAGGAAACTTTGGAACTTACTCCCCAGGGAGATCCGTCTGTCTCCT
>NW_015273784.1:0-370 GCF_001447785.1 Gekko japonicus
ATGTCTGTGTTGTCTGTGAACTCTCATTTCACAATTGAATTATCGGATATGCTACTGAAGTAAATTTCCTTCACATAGGTCCTGACAGATATGAGTCACAGATCATGAAGGCAAACGCTTAACAGCACAGCAGTGGCCACATCTAATTTCCTTAGTGTTAGTTGTTCATCTCAAGCTGCTTTCCAGTTGATTCATGTTTATATGTCCTTACTCAATTATATAAAACAGCTAGTCTCATGTAGGCTTGTGAGTTGGCATCTGTGTGTCTGGAGACTTACTGGGGTGACCTTTCCAGATGGTTCTTGCTTTCCAAAGCCCCACTGGATTGCCCTTGGGGTGGAATCTGTGTGTCCAGAGACTTACTGGGGTG
>NW_015273785.1:0-370 GCF_001447785.1 Gekko japonicus
GACCACCAGGAGATGTTGACTGCTAGAGCATAAGGCTCTTTGAGGCGTATTTCTTCCCTGCTAAGCAGAGTCCCACCTTTCAAAGTACACTGAATTCTTAAGCTGATAAGGGTGTAACTCTGTTCAGGTTAACATCGTTACAGCGTCCTCCTAAACAAGACTATTCATAATTTATTCCCATTAGGCTCAACAGGGCTTTATCCCTCATGTTTTAGGAATGCAGGTGTGCATTAGTAAAACACAACACTAAAAGAATCTTAGTGCAATCATACATACAATCACATCAAGATAATTTTACAATGTTTGATCAGTGGGACCCAAAATGGCAGCAAACTGTGTGTTGAATCCAATCAGCTTTTCTACTGGTGGG
>NW_015273786.1:0-370 GCF_001447785.1 Gekko japonicus
GAACCCGTCTTCTCTCAGTGGGAACAACAAAACCTAAAATAAAAACAACAGTTAGACCAACTGACACAGTTATGAAGAAACAAACATGTGAATGTATGACCTATACGTGGCTGAACACCACCTGCCTAATAGTTGAATGTCCTGAGATGAATACCCCATCGCAGTGGCTGTAGAGGCCACACCTATCCGGAAGGAGTGGATGCCAAACCACCCCTGAGAGTCCTAAGCCAGACAGAGCAGGTGTGGTCACTGCCCAGAACTGATGCTTCGTTAAAGAAGCACCATCAGTGTGGCGAAACAACAGACCGTTGCCCCAAACATGCACTGCCAAATAGCCTAAGAGGGCAGGAACTGGGCAAAGCTCAGGATC
>NW_015273787.1:0-370 GCF_001447785.1 Gekko japonicus
AAGTTACCACAGCACCTTGTCTCCTTTCTCTTTCCTGCAAAGGAAGAGGACATTCCTGCACCTTTGCCCTGAACAGGAAGACTACAGCACCAGCACCCTTTCCCATCCACCTGTCTTCCTTTCTTTTCACATACATGCACATTCATGCTTGCTCTGGATGGGAAACAAGTGTGTTATTAACTGTTTCCCCTCCATTAAAGCTGCTATTTGCCTTTTCCGTGGAAGACATAGTGGTAACGGTATGCTTTTTCTCTGCAAGGCAAGTTACAATTTGGGATGGGGTGCTTTGCTTTGGAAGACCATTGGGGAAAGGTTTCCTTTCCTGTGCACTTCAGACTTACTCTGAAGCAGTGTAACTTTTATAAACAGA
>NW_015273788.1:0-370 GCF_001447785.1 Gekko japonicus
TAATTCCAGGGGATCCCCAAGTCCCACCCAGAGGCTGGCATTCCTACCCACAACTTATCTCTAGAACCTCCTCCAATTATGTGTACACTCAGACATAGGAAAGCACCTCTTTTATTAGCATCCTCCACACACTGTAAACAGCTGGAGGCTACAAAGGGCCAAAGCCTCTGCTTCTGTCTTGGGAGAGTGGAGAAGGAGTCCTTTGCTTCTGGCTCAGCTCATGTAGGAGTAAGTCAATGGCATCTTAAAATATGGACCTTCTTAAAGCTATTAGTTCTTGGCCAGGACTCTGTTGAAATGACTGTACCAGTCCACACATGGAGGAGATCCAGGTGGCCATCTGAGCTCAGACAGAGCCTTGGATTATGGT
>NW_015273789.1:0-370 GCF_001447785.1 Gekko japonicus
GCGCCGTCCTCAGTGCTCTCCACGCCCCTCACGCTGCAGACTGCTTCCCTCTGCCCATCTGCACACGCTCCGCTCGGCCCGTTTCACACGCTCCGTCCCAGCCGCTCTGCTCCACGTCAGCCCTGCAAATCTCCTTCAGCTGCGATCTCTGGGCTCCCGACCCTTAAAGAGACAGGAAAAATAAGCAGCAGTATCAGGTATTTTCTAATTTCCTCCTCAATAATCCTTTTTTAGCGTTTTATTATGATTTTATTTCAGTAGCTCCAATAGCTTTGAACCCTTTACGGCCCTTTTAGTCTACAATATAGCTCTCTACCGTCACCAACGCAATCCACCTTACCCCTTCACCCCTAATATTACCCTCCACCTC
>NW_015273790.1:0-370 GCF_001447785.1 Gekko japonicus
TATGCCTAAAAAGTCATGGAATATGTACCTGTTGTATCTATGATTAGCAGCACTGACACTTCCCTGTTAAAGCAAGCAAAACTCAATAAACAGTTAATTAGAAGAAGGATTAACCTTAGGTTACAGAGATGCGGGATTTCATGAAGCTACGGATACTTTAAATGCAAATAAGCTGCCTCAAATGTACATTTATCACCTCATTCATATGATTTGTGTTTCTCTGATTCTGAGTCTAACTTCCTTTGGAGGCTCAGGTCTTCTCAGTGGCATGCAGTGTCTTTTATCAGCTACACCTGGGTCACCAGCTATAGCCATTCCTGGAGAAGCATGAGCTAGCCAAAATGATCCATGCTCTGATCACATCCAAGTT
>NW_015273791.1:0-370 GCF_001447785.1 Gekko japonicus
GTGTAAAGAGTTAATTTATGGATGGCTAAAAAGACTTTCACAGGAGGAGGAGGAGAGCGGTGGCACCACAAAAGTCTCCTGTGGCCCAGGGAGCTGAGGCATATGGGGTAGCCAGGGCTGGTTGTTTCAGGGAACGGGACACTGTGGGTAGTGGTGCAGCTGGAACATCAAACTCTTCCTTACTGTGGTTTATTCACAGAACTTGTCTCCTGCCTTTCCGCCCTTGCAAGGTGGCCGACAACTTAAAACATACTTATAAAATTACATCGTAAAACCATTAAAATCAATCCCCCCCTTCCAAACCCACATCATTAAAACAATGTAGAAAAGAGCTAAAAACCAGAATTAAAGTACGGACAAAACAGTTAAA
>NW_015273792.1:0-370 GCF_001447785.1 Gekko japonicus
TAGGTGATGTGAAACACCTTTACCCAAGACCGTGGACACCTGCTGGCAGTCAGGTTAGACAATACTAAACCTTGACAGAATTTTACTATACAAAACCTTATAACCTTTCTCGTGCTACAGTCCACTCCAGGCGCAGTGGCTCCTCACAATGTTTTAATTTTATGTCTTTGTAGCGGGAGAATAAATCCGTCCGGCAAGAACAGAAAACGGTATCTCCTCCGCTACAGAGCATGTGACTAATCGAGTAGATCAGGCAAAAGACGAAGACGATAGAGTCAAAGGACAAACCAAACAACGCCGCTCGCTCCCTCGCTCAAATATATTTAAATTTCGTCCCCAAAGCTGCGCGAGATGTTCTAAGTCTCGCGAT
>NW_015273793.1:0-370 GCF_001447785.1 Gekko japonicus
TTAACTCTTCGTTCCTGGAAAATGCGATTCTGCAGAGTCATGGCTAACATAGAATCTATGCCATTGGACAAAAGTGATGAATTCATTGCAACATCACTTGGATCTGCACCACTGAGTTGACTCATCAAGGCCATGATATAATCTTCATTTTTTACTGGAGTCAAGTCCTGGGATACAGTTTGCTCTGAAAGCTCAAACCTACCACCACTGAGTTCCATGAGGACTGAATGCATACGATTTCTGAATGCAGGATTTTGAGAAATGAAATAATTGGTCAAATTTTTGAAGTTGAACTTTATGATAGCTTGTTGGGGATTGTTCAGAATTAAACTGCGTTTTAAATACTCATAAAAATCATTCACTTGCAGAA
>NW_015273794.1:0-370 GCF_001447785.1 Gekko japonicus
CATTGGTATTTGCATGACAGCGGCACCTGCTGTGTTCGGTTTTATTGATAGGGTTTGACGAAGTTTCCTGTGGTAGAATATCTTTGTGAAATGGCTCATACCTCATTAGAGAGCTGCGTCGATTATTAGAAGCTCATTGTATAGGCAGACGATGCTTCTCCCCCCTCCCCCAAAGCAGATCGTTTCACTCTAATTGAGCTTGAAGTGGTTCCAGTAGGCCACACAATATTATGTCAGGATTGATTAATAGCAGCACGGTGCAGATGGCACGGAGTTTCCAGCTTTTGTACATAACTACAGATTTTACAGTGCGACTCTTGAGAAACCAAAAATGAATTCCAAGCAAGAGCAGCAGTGACTAAGAGGGGGG
>NW_015273795.1:0-370 GCF_001447785.1 Gekko japonicus
TTGGTTTGGATCAGGGTCATATGGGAGGGGCAGACAGAACCTTTGCCCATAGTGGCACTCAGCAGCCCTCCACGTGTTCACACTGGGCAGAGCATTCAGTGATTGCAAGGGAGGGCAGTGCCAGTGCCCTCATGCCTACTCTCCCACCCCCCCAGTCAGTCAGCATGCGGTTGGGTTAATCTGTACAAGGCTCTGCGAAACAGTAGGTAGAACTCGAAACATAACGCAAGCTTGAACAGGACATAACATCATATCCCAAGGCATTTTTCTCCAGCCCCTTTTTAGAGGCTTTTAATTTTTTTGTAACATCAAGCCTGAAGATTTCTGGACAGCTTAAATGCTTGCACACTGTCATGTGTCATTTGCAGTA
>NW_015273796.1:0-370 GCF_001447785.1 Gekko japonicus
TTCAATGGGATTTCTGCAGCCAAGCTGTGTGCAGGACTGCACTGTCGCGATCATCACTTTCCATGATTTCCGATCCACAAGGAGACGTGGGCCACCCAAATGTTTCGGCATACGAACTCCGACCTGAAACGGGATCTCATTAGTTTCCATTTTAGTGGTGTTTGTTTTCAAATGGATGTTTAGGAATGGCATGTTGGTTCCATCTACTTCAGTGTGGCTAAGCTTCGTTAAGTCCCGATGCACATGATTTAAACAGGCAAGAATCATAAATGGGGATCAGGAGTGGAATTTCCCCCAAGTCAAATTGTCTAGTTGTTTTGTTTACTGTCCTTCATTATGATACTGCCTTTCCACCAGAGATGCTCAAAGC
>NW_015273797.1:0-370 GCF_001447785.1 Gekko japonicus
AGGTGAAGTGAAAGACCTCCGCCTGTGATCCTGGACAGCCACGGCCAGTCTGAGAGGACGATACTCTAACTGTGACGGACCGAGGCAGCTTCAGGCGTCCGTGAGAGGTGAGGCCTGCTTGTGGCCTCCCAGCCTGCCTTGGGGTCTGCAGAGAGTAGCTGCGTTGGTCTGCGGTAGAGCAGCCAGATTCGAACCCGGGGGCACCTTGGAGAGACCAACAAGGATTTTTTTTGGGGGGGGTATCGGCATTCGCGACGCAAAAGCTCCCTTTTATCATCAGATACCTGGAAAAGGGGAGCCTTGACTCTCGAAAGGTCCTACTCAGAAGATCTCGTTGATCTCTAGAAGGAGAAGAAGAGATTGGATTTAT
>NW_015273798.1:0-370 GCF_001447785.1 Gekko japonicus
CCGTGACTGTCCCCCCCACCCCAATTAGCTGCATTGGGGAAACATACAGGGTCCTTCGAACCTTTTCTGGTCATGTCTGAAGAATGTTCATATTTATTGAGAAGAGATCTGTTCTGCTCCTACGAGTGTGTCCAAATGGCCTCAGTTATAACCCAATAATAGTCAGGAAACGGTAGGCCATTTGCTAATTCCTCCCTGTCATTTTCTGCATGTCTCCCGTGTAGGTTAAACTGGCGCTGGATAACTTGATGGAAACGCAAGCCGGGTTCACGGATATTGGAGACAGCGTCTCTCGTGTGGAGCACCTTCTGAAGGAACGGAAGCAATTAGAGGAGAAAGGACAGGTTTGTCTTTTTCTAGGCTTTTATTA
>NW_015273799.1:0-370 GCF_001447785.1 Gekko japonicus
CTACAAAGTGACAAGATTGTTCCCTTGTTGGCCCATTTTACCTGGACGGCCTCATGGTCTGACAGAAAATGGCTGCTGCTGGGGACAGCCCCACATAGAGGTCTCCTTCTCTATATGAAGCCACAGTCAAAGAGACCATGTTTCTTCCTCTGAAGTCTTATTTAAAAATCCCACTTCCCTCCAAGGAAAAACCTCACCTTTGGCCCAATGCATTGCTGCAAAGAACCCCAAAGCCGGCCCGGGGAACTTCCTGTTCATTTCCTACCTCTCTAGGAAGTCGCTTAGAAATCGCTGGTCTCTGCAGGGAGGGGGGAAAGGGGAGGGGGAAGGACCAGTCATCTTGCAAAGGAGCAGGGGTCATTTCCTGCAG
>NW_015273800.1:0-370 GCF_001447785.1 Gekko japonicus
ATGGTATTAGGCTTGTTTGGCTACAACATGAACAGGATCTGTCTTCCAAACTGGTGGTATTTAAAAATAAAACCTTTATAGAATGCAACACACTAAAGCACCAATTACATATTCAGAGAATCCCACATGTGATTAATGTGGTCAGAAAGGGCTACTCTATGAAGAGAGACAGTGCATTGAGCTGTAATTTTCAAACCATATTCTGGGGCCTGGTATCATGCCATGAAAGTGTGCCGAAAGAAATGGATTCACTAAATACTCCTGTGAGTCTAAAAACATTCAAGGAGATTCTCTGCTATATCTCTGCATGATTTGCTACTCTAGCCATGCCTTCCAGCCAGCCCCAGGGTGGAGGATAGTAACATGCATC
>NW_015273801.1:0-370 GCF_001447785.1 Gekko japonicus
CTCCAACAGCACAACATGACTTCCAGTGCACACCCAGAATTGATGGCGTCACATTGGTGTGACACTCTACTGAAACTCTATAGTTCTCCAGAGATTTTGAGCGGAACCTTAAAGCATCACCCTGATACTAGAAGTGCCATCATGCCATGAGAGCAATAGCAATTTTCCCTGCATTCCCCCCACACACACACACACCCATCCCTACTGAACAGCTATAGTGGGAAACCTAGCAGCCCTAACAGTTGGCTGCAGCTTTATGATTTTTGGGATGTCTTCTGTATTATGGAGCTAAAAACTCCAGTGCAGTCACTGTATTAGTTGCAGCAACCCCCACAAAGAGGAGTCTAGTGACACCTTAAAAATAAAAGAT
>NW_015273802.1:0-370 GCF_001447785.1 Gekko japonicus
CAGCTTTTCTCATTAGGGGTTAGATCTAACCTGTTTTTTGGTTTTATTGCCCAATTGTCCTACTTACTGAGGTATGCTGTTTGTTAATGAAGATCCCATAATCCCCAGTATAGCCTTTTTTGTGGTCCCTTCTCCCTTTTTCACTGTTTGATGAGGCTCACTTATACCCTGGTGGGTGTTCAGGGATATGGATGGAAGATTGGTGATTACTTCATAGCAAATATAAATGTCTGTGTATCCCTTGGCCTCTGTAAACTCACATTTGTAGATATAACCTTGTGCCTATATATTTGATATGAACAATTTGCATGCGTTAAATGAGAATAGCTACTTTCAAGTTCATGATTTTTATCTTAACACACATTTTTTT
>NW_015273803.1:0-370 GCF_001447785.1 Gekko japonicus
CCTTAGTCAGATTGTATTAAAATGGACATTTCACTTTAAAAACCATGGACATGATCCAGCCAAAGGAATACAATTTAAAAGTTGTGGACACAGTACAGGCAAAGTGTCAGTGCTTTTTGTGAGAAAAATAAGGTTTACCAGTGAAATCTATACAACTGATGTTGGATGGATTGTGCTACTATCTTACATAAATAAACTTGATCTTCCAGCTATAAACTGACAGAAGAGTGTTGCTGTGTTTAACAACTACTATATTATGGTTTTCAAAGGAATTGTTTTGTGTCTGCATAATAAGATATTTCCCAAAGAAGGGTTTATTGTACAATTGGGAGGGGCTGTAACTAAGTGGCAGAGCATCTGCTTGGCATGC
>NW_015273804.1:0-370 GCF_001447785.1 Gekko japonicus
AGGATAAAATGGAAGAGAAGAAAACGATGCAAGCTGCTCTGGCTCTCCATTGGGGAGAAACACAGAGTGCAAAGGAAGTACATAAAAATAGCATGGGGCAGGTAACTTCTGCCTGCTGTTCTGCCCAGTCTTTTTACTTCCCTGCCAAGCCATGCTGTAGCGCTACAGCTCAGCTGAAAAGGGGAAGAGGAAATGGGGTGAAAGAAGGCATTTCAGGGCTTGGGCGGGAGGCTGGCTTTTGCACAGGTGTGATGGGGTAAAGAAGAGAAGTGGGATAGGTGGCATCGGAGAGCAGCATGGGAACAGGTGCATGTGGATACCATTCCCATCCGCTCACACTGTTTGCCGCTGTGGCAAAGGACATTTTCAC
>NW_015273805.1:0-370 GCF_001447785.1 Gekko japonicus
CACTACACCAAACTGGCTAGCCTGGGCCACCCAAGTTGGGACTGAAACAACTAGGAAGTACCTATTCTGGTTAGGATTGTCAGAGCCTGCCTCCCGGTTCCTCCCTGAAGATCTTCTGTAACACATGCAAAGCACATACGCCGCGATGATGTCTCCAGAAGTTACGTCATCGCATTTCCAAAGTTGGGGGCAACCCTCTAGGTTTTCGGCAAAACTCAATGGGGGTTTTTTTTGCCTCAAAACCATAGGGTTTTGCCCTTAACCTAGAGCATCAACCTCAACATCGGAAACTCAATGATGTCTCTCCCAGGTGATGTCCTCACAGTGGTGCCAGCAGCACAGGGGGGGGGGTGCTTCTCAGAGGTGGGGC
>NW_015273806.1:0-370 GCF_001447785.1 Gekko japonicus
TAGAGTCTGCACACTTAACCATTGCACCAAGCTGGCTCTTCTCTTTAGGACTTCTCTTTAATAGCACTGTCAATCAGGGTAATAATAAACTTTGGAGAGTATTGGGATGGGACTCACGGAGATGCTGTTTAGCACTATGACGCCCTTAAAATGCTGTTGGTTTGAAGCCTTCCTTCATAATACTATGGCCAACCATGACAACAGGAAGGCTTCAAAATGAGCACAGATATAGTGGATTTCCCCACAGGAAGTCAAAGATGGCTTCAGACGAAGAAGGAAACTCATGGGCTTAAAAGTAGCTATTGGAAAGGGAGAAACCACGGGTATTCTGGAGTAGGAAATCTGCGGCTGCGGTCACACGGAGCATTAG
>NW_015273807.1:0-370 GCF_001447785.1 Gekko japonicus
GCTGCTGCTGTTCGCCTCCTTCTCTATAGTCTTCCTTGCTGAGGGAGTGGAGACCCCTGTCGCAGTCCCGAGGCAATTCCAGGCGGGGCATTGCTGAGCTGACCAAAGAAAAGCCGCTTTATATCCTCCTCCCAGCCCGGGTCTCTTTAAGGCACCCCGAGAGCTTCTGGAGTCCCATCAGCCAGCTCGCGGGCGCCCCAGCCTTCCCGGTGCGCTCTCCAGAGCGACGTCGCTGACTCGCGGAATGAAAGCAGCGCTTTCTCCCCTCCCCGGGAGACCGGCTCTCCGCACGCCTGCATGGATTCCCTCCCAGAGCCATCTGCCTGCCACGCGAGCGGCACAATTATTAGCACTTGCAGATGCGCTCTCT
>NW_015273808.1:0-370 GCF_001447785.1 Gekko japonicus
AAAGACTGTATGTGCAGCTCACCAGAATGCGATATGTACTGTTCTATAGCATTGCTCTAACTTTAGAAATCTGTACACTCATCTGAGGCTCTGTTTGCTGTTTTGTGCATGTGATAGAAACGCAGTTCTGAATGTCCCTGTATCACTCTTCTAAAATTTATTTAAATGTTTTGATGCTGTCTCTTTCTACACAATTCAGGATCCCCAAAGTGGGGATCCAATTGATAGCCATATCGGAAGGTGGATTTACAGTTGCATTCCAACCTCTCTGCATTTTTTGCCTCATTTAGGAATTGTTGCTATTGTTCATGGGATTTTCGTGGCAAAGATACTGGAGTGGGTAGCTGGGGAAAACATCAACAACCTCAGA
>NW_015273809.1:0-370 GCF_001447785.1 Gekko japonicus
TGATGTGACAGGGAGCTTCCACTGTTGTATGTGACTCCACACCAGCTCAAGAAAAGAGTAGAAAGAAGAGAGGGGAAAAGATAACGTGAGGAATTTAAAGAGAAAGTATTTGTTGATATATCGAAGATGGAGGTGAAATGTCTTGCAAGAGTATGTACTTGAGAAAAGGAAACCATTTTTCTGCAAACAAGGTTGTTTTGGGATAGATGTCTGTTTGTAAGATGTGGTCTGTGATTTTTTCCCAATATTAGATGGTCCCATACTTTCTTATATCAGTTGGATAATGTGGGTGTTGATGGAGACTTCCAGTGAGATGCTATGACTGTCTGTGCAGCTGCCAACAAGCTGTGAATGAGGTCCCATCTGATTT
>NW_015273810.1:0-370 GCF_001447785.1 Gekko japonicus
CGGCGCGAGAGGGCCGGCTGCCTGCGGAAGGCTGGGATTCAGCGCGGCTGCGGGGAGAGCGAGAGGAGGGGGAGCGCCAAACCGGAGACACCTTCGCCGCGGCTCATCACATCTGCCAGCCTCTCTCCCCTCTCTCTTTCATTTCCACATTCCCTTTGTTCCTGGAGGAAGAAGGGGAAAAAAACCCTACACGTCACACCAGAGTCCCCAGATGCAGACTTCTCTAACCCTCCCCCCCAAAAAAGGGGGTGGGTGGGATATGAATAATTCAATCCAACAGGAGAGAGTCTCCAAGGTAATAACATGTACGGCACTTAAGGCAACCCAGGGTAAGTGTTACCGCGCAGGAATTCGAAGCGGTCTAAAGAAT
>NW_015273811.1:0-370 GCF_001447785.1 Gekko japonicus
ACCATACGGGCAAGTCATAACCTAACAAAAGTGTTTATCACAGGTTCTGACATATACCTTGGTATGCTCAGGCCCCCACTCTTTCTATGGTCACATAAACTAAGGTTAGCAAGGTTTTACACATTGCTCCCAAGAATGGGGTGGGGAACAAGTTTTAAGGAGCTTCAGTTGATTTGGAGCTTAACTCTTGCTGCCAGGTTACTGAACAATAACCAGTGAGATCAGGAAAGTGAAAGTCCTGGTCATGTTCTAATGTCAGAGGTAATTAGTTTCAAATCCCTACTATCACTTAGAACAAGACTCTGGATCATCCATTGCTCCCATGTAGTGTTCCTACAAAACCTGCAGTTGTTGTTGTTGTTCAGTTGCA
>NW_015273812.1:0-370 GCF_001447785.1 Gekko japonicus
TGCATGTAATGAACTGTTATTTATTTATTTATGGTTGGTTTATCTCACTGTTTCTAAGATAGACCCAGGTGTAGATGTAGATATGGATATATCTATCTATATATAGTTGTGCAAATATTATAAGTAAAAAAATAAAAACAGATGTTGCTGAGGGCATGGTGTAACTTCCAAGGAAACCAGAAATGATGTCAGTATGTTCTAGGAATCACTGGAAACTCATTGGCTTTTTACCTAGCAAGGCATGACATCATTTCTGTGTTTTCCCAAAAAGTGATATCATGCTATCGCCAAGTGGCACCCCTCCATGCCCTCAACCTGCACCCCAGACTTCTGCCAGTTCCCCAGAAGTGATGTCCTCACACTCACAGTC
>NW_015273813.1:0-370 GCF_001447785.1 Gekko japonicus
TGCAGCCTCTGTGCTCTCACCTCAGCACTAGGGCAACTGCCAGGAGGACAGCAAACTGAATGTGTGTGAGAGTAAAACCATCACCATGGCAGCCGCCCACCAAAAGGGCAAGCTGATCACAGTTGGGTGATGATGGGTTCACTTCTCTTTTGCCAGGGCCAGCTTGCTCTCCTCTGGCCACCTTATCAATCTCCATCTTTCGCCAGAGCTGTCATGCTAGGGAGAGAGTGAGAATGCAGACAGCCTTATCTCTCACTCCAGATACACAAAGGCTGGCTGAGTTTCAACAACTGTGGGGATAGACAATCCTCCACATCCCTGGGGGCATGATACGTGGAGGAAGGTGGAGCTGGTGTGCATTCCTTGTGGG
>NW_015273814.1:0-370 GCF_001447785.1 Gekko japonicus
CAATGCAGTAAAACCCACTATGATACAGACAATAAACTGGACTACAACATCAGAGAAGTACATCATAAACATGCTGTTTTCAAATTGCCTAAAATTTTTCACAGACATTAAAACCTCCACCCTGTTCCCTTTATAAAAATGCCCTCCAGACATGTCTGTTTTATTACTCTTTCTCTACGGTGACCTTTCTTTGGGTTTAATTCTATGTAGAGTTACTCTGGTCTGAATGTTGCCTTTCATGGTACAATGGAAGTATGGGAACATATACATGAGCAAGGAGAAAGGAAACCATATCTAGGGCTGCTATTCTATTATTTGGTAGTGCTCCACTATCTTTAACAGCTGCATAGCATCAGAAAGTCATCAGGTT
>NW_015273815.1:0-370 GCF_001447785.1 Gekko japonicus
TTGGCTTCTCTTATGTTCTTAAGAATTGCTACCCATCAACTTACTGGAGCTACGAGCCTTTCATCTAGCTTTGCTACCTTTCGAATCCAAGACAGCCCCACTCCCATGTATTAATAAGAACAGACAACATAGCGGTAAAAACATACCTCAGCAAACAAGGAGGTTCCAGGTCATCAGCACTTCACAAGGAAGCAGCCAAGCTTATTACGTGGGCAGAAAAGAACCTGCTTTCAATCCGGGCAGAACACAGAAAAGGAACAACGAATGTCCAAGCAGACTGGTAATCCACGAGGGAGAATGGGCCCTCAAGAAAGATCTGCTCAACCTGATATCCTCTCACTTCAGCCTTTGTTGGATCCCCAAGCATCGA
>NW_015273816.1:0-370 GCF_001447785.1 Gekko japonicus
AATGCTGCGGATTTTTCCTTTGGCATCCAAAAGAACAAACATCTGTTTTCCAGTAACCATCCCTTTGACCTAAGCATGGCAAGAAATAACAAGGAAAAAGAAGCAGAGCCCTTTAAGAGAGGAGCAGAAATTCAACAGATCGTTTGACCAGTGGGGGAGGCATGGAGACCAAACTTCATTTAAAATTCTCCATGTTCAGGTAGCAGTTGAAGAAACAAGAGCAGGACCAGTTGTTAAAAGTTAACAACCCTACACAGTTTTGGAATATACAGTTCTCAGGAACACTTTTATTTCTGGCCTCTACCAGTTCTGCATACTGAATGACTGTGGTGTTTTCATTCCACAATAATATATACAAATATCCATTTAG
>NW_015273817.1:0-370 GCF_001447785.1 Gekko japonicus
CCCCCATGGCAAGGCATCCCTGATCCATCTTTCCGTTTTACTCTTTCAGACGAAGCGGATGGAAGCGATGCGCAGAAGAAGCAGCTAGCCAATCCGCATGTTGAACTCCGTAAGTAGGAGCTAGATAGGGAGCTTGAATGGAAGAGAAAATGACTCCGATCCAGCACAGTGTCTGCAGAGAGGGCAGGCTACGAATGACATAAACAAATCAGGATAGCCTCCCATTGTTCTCTGTGTACCCAAGAAGTCAATAGTGGGCTTTCAGGTAAAAGGTACCAAACTCCTGCTCTTTCCTGGATGGCCCAGACTAGCCGCATCTTGTTAGATCTCAGCAGCCAAGTAGGGTTGGCCCTGGTTAGAACTTGGATGG
>NW_015273818.1:0-370 GCF_001447785.1 Gekko japonicus
CCCTTTTTTTTTGTCCTTCCTAGGACTTGCTGGATTTTTCCCCCTGCATCCCATGACCATCACCAACGCAGAACGGCTCAAGAGGAAACGGGCCCGGGAGGCGGCTGCAGTCATGGAGGCGGCTTCAGTTACTCAGGAAGAGGACTCTGCGGCAAAGGAATGAAGGCGAACAGGGGGGACAGACTGGGCCTGATTCCTTCAAGGACTTTTGCTGCCAGCTCCGAGGGACTCTCAGGGCCAGGATGCCCAGAAGTGCACAGAAGCAACCCGAATCCCCAAGATTTATTAAAACCTCTTTTGGGTGTTTGCACAGTTTGTGAAATCTCCTTTGCTGTTCTTCTGAGACACAAAACCCAAACAAGGACCCACG
>NW_015273819.1:0-370 GCF_001447785.1 Gekko japonicus
AGTGTCAAAAGAACATAAATCTTTGGTGTGATGAATAGTTCAGTGTTGGGAGGGAGGATGTTTGACTGGTTATTGGTTTGGCCGTGCTCCACATGCTAATGTTAAGGTAAATGTTGAAGAGAATATTTCATGCAATGCTAATATATATGAGCCAATCATTGATTATTCACATAGAATGAAATGAATATTAATTATTACACTAAGCAATGTGTATGCAATTTTTCTACCATCTGCAGATACCATTCCCTGGAGCTGGGTTCTTGGTGAAGTGATATATGTATTAATTGGCACCAGCAGTATGTTTTCTTGGCAAATACTGTATTGTTTTCATTTCAAGAAGAAAACAATTCTATGCAGGAGTCTAAGGGCA
>NW_015273820.1:0-370 GCF_001447785.1 Gekko japonicus
CATTATTGATTTGTATAGTGTTGTGGTTCACATGGTGCACTAGGAAAAGAAAGACCTGGGTTCATGTACTCACTCAGCCATGATTTTCATTGGATGACCTTGGGCCAATCACTGCCTTTCATCCTAATCTGACTTGCAAAGGTATTGTGAAGATAAAATGGGAAGTGGGGGGTGATGTATGCCACCCTGAGCATCTTGGAGCAAGAGTGGAATGAATATACTATGAAGAAAAATGGTATGTGAGCATAACAGTATATCCATGAGTTTGCAATGACACAGTGTGGGGACGTCTAGGAAAAGGTCTTCCTAAGTGTTTCTACAAGCAGTTATTAAAAGTTTTCCATCATACCATCCTATGCAACATTCAAAT
>NW_015273821.1:0-370 GCF_001447785.1 Gekko japonicus
GTGCCGGATCAGGAATCGGGACAGACGTCGGGCAGCCCCGGCCTCTCCCGACACCCCTTTCTCCTCCTCCTGCCATTTTGGATATGCCTTTTGGCACTGGAGACGAGATGGTGACCCCTTTCCTGGGCTCGTATCGTTCCTCTCCAAAAGCCCGGGAAACCACCTGTGTGGCTCAGGGAACTTCCAGGGCTACTTCGCACACTCCCCAAAGGGTCAAACCAAGCAGTATGGTCCTCTTGTTTGCTTCCGTGTACATAATGTAAAGCCAATGCTCTCAGCTGCAGTTCTCAGGGATATAAATAAACAATGCTTTAATTTTCTATGTACCTGGTGGGGAAAGGTTGTCAGATGTTGATTCATGGAATCAAAG
>NW_015273822.1:0-370 GCF_001447785.1 Gekko japonicus
CCACCCTCAAATCTCCAGGTACTTCTGAAACTAGAGTTGGCAAACCTACCTGCATCACAGCAGCCACAGGCAAGCCCAGTGAAGGGAGCCACGGTTGTCATTTTGGGAACTGCAATGTAGGCCAACCCAGTAGAGGCAGACAATTGAAAGAGTCAATCAATGCCGGGCTGAGGCTTAATAAAACTTTGACTTGGCTCCTAAGTTCTTGCAACTCTTTAACAGGAAAGTGTCTAGCTCTGCATTGCCTGTTTATTGGACCTTGATCTTCTGCCCACCACAACTGCCTCCTGCCTCAGACTCCACTGCTTGCTTACCAGACTCAGCTTTCTGCTGCCACACTGAATGCTTCCTGCCTTGGGCTTTACCACCT
>NW_015273823.1:0-370 GCF_001447785.1 Gekko japonicus
AGACAGACTAATATGGCTGCCCATCTTGATCACACCTTTTGAATTATCCTAGACTCTCCTTATGCTTTCCTCTAGCTCATTCTCAAACCCAGCCTATTTCCCAGTTCTGACATCTAGTCTACAAGCAAGGATTGCAGTAGTTCTACATTTTAACAAATGCTAAATATTAGTAATTACATGGTAACAATGTCTTTCTTGATTGGTTTCTGTTGTTAGGAATTTATCTGCAATGCTATCAAATAATAATTTGGCCTGGAAGTTCTATATTTTGAAATGCTAAGCATTTCAGTGTTAAATTTGTGCTTGCTCTATCCTGATTTGTGGTGTAGCCACCAACCAGTACTCTGTGGGTGATTTCCCACAAGCGCTG
>NW_015273824.1:0-370 GCF_001447785.1 Gekko japonicus
AGCTTAGAGGGAACACTGCTTGGGACCATCTCTCTCCCCCCACCCCTTCCACCACCAGGGCTGTTAGCAATTCATGATGTGAAAACTCTGCTTAATCATCCCAACTGTCATCATTTACAGCCCAGGCCATCAAATATTTGTATGCCATAAAGGCAGTGCGTCGTCTTCCTGTAATGCTATCAGCAAAATGATTCTCTACTAAGTGCCCTAATGGATTTTTAATTAATGTGATTATTGCCATCCTTGTTACAACGCTTACCGCTCTTGACCCTGGAGATAGACGGCAAAGTTTGGGCTGAGTGGAAGGGCCTCTAAATCATACCTCTGCAGAAGTCTGAGATGAGGAACCATCTATTGTTAAGAACCTCAG
>NW_015273825.1:0-370 GCF_001447785.1 Gekko japonicus
GCCACATTGAACCCCATTTGCCATTGCTGGCCTAATACATCCTCTTCTTTGTGAGTCTTTTTTAAGCTATGCAGGACTTCCTGCCTTGGCTGAAGAGTCCCAGGTACCCCGGCAACTGCCCCACTCTTCCCACTCTGCCTCGCGTCCTCGGCCATCTCCCCCATTGCTCTTGCCAGTCTCACCAGCAGCTTTGGCTAAAGTCAGCAAGATTGGTTTGCTGCCTGGCTTCTGATAGAGGCTTCCTTGCGGGTCCTCCCAGCTACTTGGGGAAGGATTGACACACTCCTCCTAGCTGGCACACTGAAGACCACAACTGTATGCTGATGCAAAGCTGTCTGTGGTGCAGCTCACCTTGAATGGGAAGGAAGCC
>NW_015273826.1:0-370 GCF_001447785.1 Gekko japonicus
TGGTCTTAAAGGTGCCCCCGGGCTCAAACTTTGTTCTTAAGTTTCTAACTGTTAAAATTGTTAAGGAGCAAGCATTTAAAAAGCATATCTATCAAGGTATCTTTGTTTGTGGCTGATGGGTATTACAAATTGCAAATAGGTGACCATGCAACAAAATGTCCATGATGGAGAGTGCATGAAGTTGAACCTGGGTGCCCAGTAGTTCCAAATGGACTTACCCAGTCCCGTATCCAGGATTATTATTTTTATCCTGGGGGGCTCCAGGGTTCCAGGGGGCTGCTGGTGCCAAGGGGGCTTGATAAGATAAAAAATTAAACTCTGCAAAGGGTTTAAATGTGCCTCCCCTCTCTCCCCCACTGCTCAGCTGGCT
>NW_015273827.1:0-370 GCF_001447785.1 Gekko japonicus
CTCCTGGACTCTTGCTCTTTTCTCCTGCCCTAGATTTTAACTGCACTGTGTGGATATCCTTTCTGTATGGGAGCTAGCTCTTGGCTGTTAGATATAGGGGTCATACTTACCTATGAATAAAAAGATCAGGGCAAATGGAGAATCTGGAAAACAACAAGGCATAGTGCAACCACAGGACTGTACTGCTTAGACTTCCTAGTATGTATAGAGCTACCAAAAAGTAGGTACAGACCAGAATGAGACAATAGCGCAAGGGAACAGAGCAGTACTTTCCCCTGTCTCCTGCCGGCTGCAGACCATATCCCTCTGGTAGTGTGATCTTTCTGATCTCCCTGTTCAGCTACGAGGAAGCTATTATAGCAGGTAGGGG
>NW_015273828.1:0-370 GCF_001447785.1 Gekko japonicus
ACATAACACAAACCATGACCCATTGGCCTTACTGTGGGGATCTTTCCAAGCTCTTTTCTTATATGCTCTAATAGCTTTATGAGCTGCATAAAGCTGTGTGTTGGAAGGAATCCTCCCCTTTTAAAAAATTCCCTTTTTTTGTCCAAGACACGCCAATTGGAGAAAGAACCATGTTGTCTTGGGTCCTTTTATAGCCATCTGGCTATTGAGATCACAAACATGGGGTCCCGACCCATGAGTTTGTTTTTCATTCCTTCCAGTCTAGCCAGTTCAGGCTGCTGTCTTCTTGACCAATACTCCCAAGACTTTCTTTAGTCCGGTGATGCCTGTCTTCAGAATGGACAGTGCCAAATTCGAGCTTCCTACCAGA
>NW_015273829.1:0-370 GCF_001447785.1 Gekko japonicus
AAAAAAAAAGATTTGCAAATCAGTTCCCGGATGGATATGATAGAGCCAGTGGGGCAGACGAGGGACTGGAACACAGTTGGATGGAAACGGCTGTTTCTTCTTTCTGCTTAGCCACGTATGCATGGTATAAAATGCCCAACCCCCCAAATGGTGAACGTAGTACATCTGGGTGGAGCTAAAGGCAGACAGACCGGTATGTGCACATATTTCAAAAGCCTCAACTAAGGCTTCTTTCAGTTAGGGGTGGCCAAGTTTTCGAAAGCAACAAGGCATATGCTGAAGCTTGCACAATGTCGAAAAGCCGCAGAGCTCCATAGGATGTTGTGGAATTTATCGAGTCTGCACATTTCCCCCCTTCCCTTCCTCCAAA
>NW_015273830.1:0-370 GCF_001447785.1 Gekko japonicus
CTAAAAGAAATACCTTTGTGTTTATTGACTGCTTAAATTATAGGCTAGATTTCTACCCTTTCATAAAGAAATGGTGGAAATTCAACTCCCCAGCTTGTTACTGCATTGTAATTTAATTGATTTAATGAATGTAATTTAATTAAAGCTGTTGGAAAGAGAGAGGGGGAGGGTGATCATCTATTATTTAGTGACCATGTTCCTCTGAACTCATTATGGGACTCACAGTGAAGTGAATTATTAATAAGCCTACAACAAATTAATATGTCGCCACGTTCCATGGGAACGGCACCATAAGCGGCGAGATGACACAATAGCGAGAGTTGGCTGGTGACAGTCATGCTTTATGATGCAAAATATGGAAAACCTTATT
>NW_015273831.1:0-370 GCF_001447785.1 Gekko japonicus
CACGATATCCAGCCCGTGTGACCGAGGCCCTGGTATGGTACTTTTTGCATAGAATCCTTGAAGACTGGGTATGGGCATGAGACAGAAGAGACCAACTGAGAGTTATTTTCACAAACCCAGGGAACACCAGATAGTTGCAGTAAGTTGTAGTTGCCTACAATATTCCGTATGAAACAATGTTAACTAGAATTATTTGGTGGAACTGTTTCTTTCTTCATTTTCTTTGCAACAAGCACTATCCCTCATTTGCTTGTTCTTCCTTGAAGCACATGGGAAACTTGAGATGAAAAGTGCAAACCTTCTATGCAGCGTTATTACACCAGTTTTTGCCATCTCAAGTCCCATCTGTTTCATAGATTAATAAAACACA
>NW_015273832.1:0-370 GCF_001447785.1 Gekko japonicus
TAAATATGCAGCCTTAAGTTTACAATTTGTAGGCCAAAATATTTTACCTGAAAAGTGGTTCTTTTGGAGAACTTTGGGCTCTTGCTGTAGGCTAAAGTGGTGACAATTTCTTCATCAGACATGGTTTTGATGTGACAAAATTAATCTTATATGCTCAACGTGATCCAGTGAAGACAAATCTTCAAGTAGAATTTAAATAAGAGACAAAAAGAGAGGATTTGAGAGGACATTTTCTCTCTCCTCAGAAACACTAAAGGCTCTGTTAGTGAGCCTAGTTTCTAAACACACTTGGATCTTGAATTCAAGGATTAATGGACCAGAGATATCTTTATATTCCACTCAGCTATGTGACAAATAGTTTCTTATTACC
>NW_015273833.1:0-370 GCF_001447785.1 Gekko japonicus
CAGGAGGGACCTGTCAACTCTAGCTGACCCAGAGCTGTGACAGGAGCTCAGCCAGGACCCCGTGTTCCCAGAGTCTCCCCCAGACTACCGGGGACAGAGACAGAGGAGGGTCCAGGCAGAGGTATGGACCCAAAGAAAGAACGTGTGAGGAACCGCCTGGGGCCCACCTCCTTCCATCTGTCTCAGGAGGAAGAAAGGGTGCTGTCAGTCTCAGCAGAAGCCAGAAACTTAACCAGGCTACCAATTACAACAAGGATCCCAGTCTACTATAGGGTTGCTAGATCTTACCTTATTCCCAGCAGGGGGATCTCCAAGCCTACCTGGGATGTTCTGCTGCACACGCTTTGTGCACAGCTTGCAATGCCAGTGT
>NW_015273834.1:0-370 GCF_001447785.1 Gekko japonicus
AAAGTACTTTATCTGTAAACTGGAATCTTTTGGGAGTAGATCCAGGTTAGAGAATCTGGGTATCTACCAGTCAGCTGCAGAGTGTGATTTGCAGGGTGGCTCCGAGTTCTAATTGACCCTATCAATGGACCTGTGCCTCCACCACTGAAGCAGCTGTCACTTGCTCCCTCCAAATGGATATGGCTGCTTCTAGCGATCACTGTTTATCAGTGGTATTGCCAACTGGATTCCCCACCACTGGAGAGGCAGTGCAAAAATTGCTGCTTGCTGCCCTTTCCACACATGTTCATCCCTCTGCTCTCTGTTGGAAGAACGGTGAGGAAGAATCACACAGGGGCTGAGGCTCAGTGGGAGAGGATCTGCTCGGCAT
>NW_015273835.1:0-370 GCF_001447785.1 Gekko japonicus
GCAGCCCCATCCTAGGCCTCCCTCTGACCTTGGACTTATGAGTCATGCAAATGCTGAGCTTTCTTCCGCCTTGTGTAGCTGGCTGTATTCCATCTGTTTCCCATCAGCCTGGATTGGGAGCATATGTGGGGAAGTACCTAGGCAACAGCTAGACATCCAGCCTGGGAGTTAAGTTTTCTGGCTCCTGAAGCAGAGGGCTGCTTTAAGCTTTGGTAAGGGGCAGGGTTGCCAACAAGAAAATAACTACCCGGCCTACTCTTGTGCCTCTTACAGCCGGTCAATATGTAGGAGCCAGCAAATAAAGTTTTTCTTGGTATGGGATTAAGCATCTGCTTCTACCACTCAAGCTATCGTGAAAAACACAGGAGGA
>NW_015273836.1:0-370 GCF_001447785.1 Gekko japonicus
CGAGCAAGGGAACCTTTTCCTTTTCCTTTACCTTTACCTTGGACTCCCAACTTTGTTCTCGTAAATATTATGTTATGGATAGTACCTTGATTACTTTTCTGGACATTTTTTTTAATCCAATGCAGTGGTACGGGTTGTGATATAAAGGGGGTTGTGATCACCAATGGGCAATCCTAGTCTCCTTTGCCTCGAAATGGGGAACATTTACCATCATTTACATTTCAGGTCTTCAGTAATTTCCAAAGGGAAGCATCATATTTTGCCTTGGCTTGGCTTGGCTTGGCTGCATGGGCTGTTGAACTCCCTGGGAATGTTCTCAGTGGGCCACCGCCCTGGAGGGCACTGGCAGCTGGAGCCAAGCAGAGCCCAG
>NW_015273837.1:0-370 GCF_001447785.1 Gekko japonicus
GGCATAGGCTGTCGTCCTCTACCTTTGCTTCTGCAGAAAACAGAACCCCAAACTCGCGTCCGCGAGAGCCGCACCAGAAAACTCATTTCAAGGTAAGCTTACTGCCGTGGAGCCGACTCTCTGTTAAATCTTTCAACGGCTGCCGGTGTTCTTCAGCGCCACTGCCTGTGTGGAGCGATAATGGGCGATATTTAGACAAATGAACAAAACCATCTTCGCGCTGATGTCGTCAAGCTGAGCTTCAGGGCGAATTCGCGTCTTGACAGGTCTTATGGAGACTTCCACGACCACGCCAGGCAGAAGTCAGGGATGCTTCAGACGGCTTCATCAAACAGGCAACCAGGAAAATGAAGTAAGTGGAGTGCCACTA
>NW_015273838.1:0-370 GCF_001447785.1 Gekko japonicus
CTGGATAACTCCTGTTCTGTTTATTTGCCTCTTGCCTAGTGAAGTAGGGGGAAGGAGTAGGCACATAAATGGAGTAGTTATGCAAAGATAAATCATGTTAAAGGAAGCCAAATGCACAGCAAGGTGATACCAAATAAGTGTTCTTGT
The DNA here is from genome assembly GCF_001447785.1 of Gekko japonicus. Taxonomy (NCBI): domain Eukaryota; kingdom Metazoa; phylum Chordata; class Lepidosauria; order Squamata; family Gekkonidae; genus Gekko; species Gekko japonicus. The sequence continues at coordinate 148 of NW_015273838.1, forward strand.
AATGTCCACGATCTTTTTGCTGCTTCATACACTGAAAGCCATATCTGCCGTCTTTAGAAAATCTCTTGCTTTGTTTTGAATGCTTGTAGGTTTAGAATTCTTGTAGCACCATGTAACTCTGGAGATTGCAGCTATGAAAGATTTCTCTAGTAGAATCGGACTGCTCTTTTCATTATTCATAGGTACTTTATCAGTCTTTAGTAAAGGTAAAGGTTTCTCTTGC
>NW_015273839.1:0-370 GCF_001447785.1 Gekko japonicus
GCCACCACCTGAATGTTGGCAACCCTACCAGCAATTCAAGGGGCACTTGGCCCAGACCCCTCAGCTCACCACTTCTCTACTCCTGCTTTGCTTTCGGTTTGGAGGAGGATGCATTGGGTGAGTAATGCCCATTGTTAGTCCAACTGAGCTGAGTGGCCCTGCGATGCTGGCTTGTAGAACACCAGTGGCTGCTTAGTTTGACTTCCTCCAGGGCCATTGACACTTCCCAGTCGACTCCCCCATGTTGGGGTTGAGAGGTAGCGAATAGGGAAATAGTAAGGAATCCCAAACCTTGTTGAACCTGAAGGCACTTTGGGAATTTTGTGTGCAGAGGGAGCCATCACAGTATGGCTGCCATGAGCAGTGGATC
>NW_015273840.1:0-370 GCF_001447785.1 Gekko japonicus
TTACTTCGGCATCTCAACATTTCTTGCTCTCCACTCCTAATGTTTCTGCCACTGTTGTTATCGAAATTATTTTGATCTAAATATGATGTGATGATGAGGTCACATTTTAACTATTTTGTGAAGTTTGTATTGTTCCACTTTTAGCCTATAAATAAATAAATACATATCCCTAAGGTGTGGGGGGGAGTTAGCCTATTGCAACCTCAATGAAGACCTAACAACAGTGTCCGTGTCAAGACTTCTCCGTGCTGCCCCAGGACACCACGAAGGGTGTTGCTGGCTCTGGGACAGAGCCGAGCAGCACCGACAATGGTGCCTGGCCACCTGGGGGCCCACTGATTGGCCGCAGCAGAGGAGCATGAGTGGAGTC
>NW_015273841.1:0-370 GCF_001447785.1 Gekko japonicus
TGGTAAGGTTTCTAGGGTCAAAGGCAATAGGGAGAGCAGGGAGTGGCCAGAAGGAGAGCTCTCTCTGGGCCAGGACTGTCTGCAGTTTGAAAAGACGTCCAGGCCAAAGTGGACATTTGTAATCCAGGATCAAGCCTGAGATGGTCTCTGCTGTCATGTCTGAACCCTGGTTAGGTGATTCCTGAAACTATAGTAGAGTCTCCAGTCTACATTGCATCACTAGTACACAAAGGTCCATTACCCTCTCCCCTCCCAAATTTTCTAATAAGGCTGATTAAGCAGTATGTTGCTGGGTTCTGGATGCTATAATGCCCAGTTCAGTATTACCTTAGCAGCCAAAGAGACACACACTAAATAATCCACTTTCAAT
>NW_015273842.1:0-370 GCF_001447785.1 Gekko japonicus
CCCTGGGAGCAAGCCTCCCTGAATACAGCAAGACTCTCTTCTGATTTAACATGCACAGAATTCTGATGCAGACTGCGTTGGTGGCTGGATTAATCTCTAACTCTGCTTCTGAATAAGTCCCTCCTGGGAGGGACCAAACAGTGGGGAGGGTTTCCTAGAAGATCTGTAGCCAGCCTGGTCACTGCTGGATTTAAGTATCCTGGAAGCAGGTTACTTAAGTAGATGGACCTTTGGTCTGCTCCCAGCAGGGCTCTCCTTAGGTGTTTATCCAGCAAAATCTTGTGATGCCTTAAGAAAGTACCCCTGACTGATCAAGCAGCAGATGCTTTTCAAAAGTTATTTATTTTAAAGTCCATCACTTTTTTAAAAA
>NW_015273843.1:0-370 GCF_001447785.1 Gekko japonicus
GGTGGCAGACCAGGCAGGCTGCTAACAAGTGGTTTCAAGTGGAGGTATTAGTGTGTTTGTCTGTGCTGGAGAGCAGGTGCCACGAGTCATCAGGTTGGAAGGAAGGTCCACAGCCATGATGCTCCATGAGGATGGACCAGGTACAGAGGAGACAACACACAGGAGGCAGACCAAGTTGCTTCAGGCAGCCTCTGGAGAGGCTCCTGCTGACAGGGAGGGTAAGCAGGGCCAGCCACATGTCAGCGGAACTGTGTGACCTTAGGGGCCTTGGGGACAGCCCACTGCCTCTGAGTCCACAGCCATCTTGCAAACACAAGACATGTCACAGATGCCCTAGCCTCTGCAGCACAGCAGATGGGCTTGGGGGATG
>NW_015273844.1:0-370 GCF_001447785.1 Gekko japonicus
GCGTGCGCGTAACAGCATTTGCTTAAGTTTTCCAGTTGATCTAGGTATTCTGGTTATTGTGTATGTAACGTGAGGCGCCTTTTAAACATTGATTTGTCCTATGACTCTAAAACCATCTTTTAAAAATCCTGTTCAGGGGACTAAATAGCTCTCAAGAATTATAATGACTAATATTTTATAATAGATAATATCTTTCTAGGCAAGCCTTATTTTGAGGATGCTACAAACACATCAGTGGAGGTAGTGGGCCACAGAGGGACTTTGCAGAGGAAGCTGTAGTTCCTTTTCTTCTGTTACTACACCTGGAGATTTGCAGGGCAGTTGCAGGCAACCTATCTACAGTGTTTAGAGTAGGCTGATAACACTAGCA
>NW_015273845.1:0-370 GCF_001447785.1 Gekko japonicus
TAGGTGGGGCTGAGAGAGTTTTGAAAGAATTGGGACAGGCCCAAAGTCATCCAGCAGACCTCATGTAGAGGAATGGGCAATTGAATCCGCTTCTCCAGACTAGAAACTGCTGCTCTTAACCACTAAAATAAACAAATAGGAGAACTGAGGAAATAAAGGAAGGTTCTAGAAGGGTTCTAAAGATTCCTTCAGCTCTGAACTCATTGGCCAGTTTTTTAGGCAATGCCCCTCAGCTCCAGTGTGGCCTGCAACAGTAACACAGGGTCAAGATTGTTCTGTGAGAGTCTTCTTCATCTTCTCACAATTTTAGCCATGTTGGATCAAGCTGATGGCCCACCAGTCCATCACTTTGTGTTACACAGTGGCCAAA
>NW_015273846.1:0-370 GCF_001447785.1 Gekko japonicus
CCAATGTTTTGCAGCCAGCTGGCAGGGGGAGCAGCAGCGGACACCAACCTGAGAATACGTTGGCTTTGAAAGAGAGGGGGTCAAGATCTACTTAAAAGTGCCTGCGATTCTTAATGGAGTGTTATTTGGAAAGGCTGGATAGATCTCTAAAGACTGGATGGCATGGGCTGCCAAGAAGCTGATGAAGAGCAGGCACTGTGAGAGGATGCATTGGCACACCAGCCTTTTGAAGAAACTTGGCCAAGAACTTGTGAATTCAAGGACAGAGACAGGTCTCATCTGGGGAAAAAATGGAGAGTAACAGTATTCACACAGAGCCATGAGTCCTGGGATCCCCATCTACTGGGGCTGCCAGCCTCCAGGTGGGGCC
>NW_015273847.1:0-370 GCF_001447785.1 Gekko japonicus
TGAAGTACTTTCCCACTGAAGTCTCTGCGCACTGGAAAGGGCGTGTGTCTACCCATAGCTCTCTCCGTTGTGTTTGTTATTGTAGCCTTTGAATGCATCAGATGTCTGAATACATTTATGAATATTCACAATGCCTGTGCTCCCTCACTCCCACGCGGCTGGCAGACAAAAAGCCGTGGTTTGATGCAGGTCAAGTCAGGGGGCATGAATGTACGCTTCTGAACAGACTAAAACTATCAGTCCAATCCAGTGGCTGTGTCCTTAGAACTCACAATGCAATTCTAAGTAGGGCTATCCCTTTCTAAGTCCGCTGAAATCAATCAATTTAGAAGGGTGTTGAAAAAGAGACTGATTTTGCTGTTATGAGTTT
>NW_015273848.1:0-370 GCF_001447785.1 Gekko japonicus
TCTTAGAATACCCCCAGCTAGGAGCAGGGCAAGGCTTCTCCATCGTGCCCTGATTGACAACTTTCCAGAGGCATCTTACTGCCCACTGTCAGAGGCAGTGTCGTGGGGGAGACCGGCAAGTGATCCCCACACCCTGATTCTGCGGGCTTGAAAATACCGTTTTACTTTGCCTTGTCAGCGGAGAGCCATAACGCCGGTGCGTTTTTACAACCTTCTTGTGTCATTTTCTGTGTTACTAGGGTTGCCAACTCCAACTTGGGGAATTCTTGGAGATTTGGGGGTGGAGCCAGGGGAGGACAGGGTTGGGGGAAGGGCCTCAAGAGTATCGTGCCACCGATTCCACCCCCCCAGAGCAGCCATTTTCTCCAGG
>NW_015273849.1:0-370 GCF_001447785.1 Gekko japonicus
AATTTCTTGTTCCACTTCTGTTTCTGCCATTAAAGCCAGACCCACACATTGTGGGATACTGTGCAGTTATAATAATTTACTTCCTGGATTGTCTTGTGTGGACAAGAAAGGATCCTCCTCTCTTCATCTTCCTGTTTTCATTACCCTTTTCTTCCTCAGTCCTCTGAATTTAGTCATTCCTCTTCCCTCAGGTTCTTGACATTTCCCAGAAGTATTAAGTCATGCAAATGAGCATAGTGGAAACCAGGTAAATGCAAAGGTAGAACAACAGATAATGCAGGTTATACAACTGGCAATCTGTGCAAATGCACAAGACCACATAGAGTCATATGTCATTAGGTGCTAGCCCTTCGGAGATAGAGGGATATAT
>NW_015273850.1:0-370 GCF_001447785.1 Gekko japonicus
TCGGGCTTGCCTGGCCTATTCAGGTCAGGACAGTGTGAGATAGTTTTCCAGTGGCATTAAGGGGGTTCTGAGGGACAGGTATAACAAAATTTGGTGTGTACATATTTCTTCTCAGTGTGTATATCTAAGCTGCTAAAAGGTTAACATTTAAAAGGTCTGCATGTTACGGAGTGGGAGGGGCGATCTCAAGCAGGAGAGTCTTATTTCCCTCATAACCTTCAGTTCTGACCATCTTCCATTTTCATATATTCAGACACCTGGACTTGTTAATCTTCACAGCTTCAGAAGAAATGAAGTGCTGGAAGGACCAAGAGGCACTAACACATCGAGCTATGGGAGTGACTGAACGTAAGAGGACATTCCAAGCCCA
>NW_015273851.1:0-370 GCF_001447785.1 Gekko japonicus
TTTTTTCCTGCTTCAACCTTTTCACATATCTAAGTGGGCACTATGGAAACCAGTGACATATTTGTTTTGCCACTCCGTTTTCTCCACTTCACCTCATGCTTGAAGAGTAAGGAGGAGAAAAGTTGAAAGGATGATGTGCTTTGATCAAGTATGTTGACAGTAGCAGCAGAAAAAGCCTCTCCCCTTCTTTCTATGATGTTACTTCTAGTTTCTGAGTCCTCTATCTTGGGAAGTGGGAGGGAAAAATCTGAGGTGGAGATGCTGTTGGTCCCGCTGGAAGCCTGAAGCTGCTAAAGCTGATTACATATTGGAGATTTCTGTGCATTCTTGTATTGAATTGTTACTGTTCCCAGTGCATGTGAGTAAAAGT
>NW_015273852.1:0-370 GCF_001447785.1 Gekko japonicus
GGAGACATCTGCTAAGATGCTGAGCTGCCCCTGAGCACCACATTCAGAAGTGAAGACAGTGGCTATCTTTCCATGGAGACACATTTCTATAGTTGAGGGAAGGAACGATGGTGGAATTTTGGTATTCTAGTTAATTGCCTCATTCACCTCCAGTAAATAGGTGTGTCCTCTCTCCTGCTGAGTTAACAATATCCATGCTAAATTCTCAAGAATTACAGATTTATAAGCCATGGATAGCACTGAAAGAAATGCTACAGAAGCTGAGTGCTGATACGAAAATGTACATTTCATTCATCTGCCTAGTATGTTCCCCCTCCTATTTCTGTAAAATGGCAGCTTCCTAAATTAACAATCACTACATGCTTGGCCT
>NW_015273853.1:0-370 GCF_001447785.1 Gekko japonicus
GTTCCTGTCCAAAAATAGCCCTGGTTTTAAATGTCCTGCAAGAGAGGACATCTGGAGCATGCTGGGAAATGTAGTCCCATTTGCTCCCTAGGCCCAAGGACTGAATTCATGGGTGTCCTTGGACAGGGAGGACTCCCCCTGGAAACCATGAATTTACTGAAATATTTTATTTGATGTATGGAAATGAGGGAGTTTCAGAGCTCCCATCACTCACCAGGGAACCTAGAAAATGATCTTCCTTGCCACAGAATCCAGCACGGTTGTAAACAACTTCTTCTTTCACACAACCCTAGCCAGTTCCCAGGGCAATAGTCCAGCTCTTAGGCCTTGGATCTCTGCTCTAGAGGACGGGTGTATGTGTGTGTGTGTG
>NW_015273854.1:0-370 GCF_001447785.1 Gekko japonicus
ATAATCTGGTCACACACACAAAAATATTCTGAGGAGACCAATCTGGATTGGGACCATGGTATTGGGGAAAGAAATCCTTCCCCTGTTTGTGCTATTTTTCCTATTAAACACCCCTCTCCCAACTGCTTTTAGTCAGTAAGGGGGAAAGACTGGTACCCATATTGTGACCAAGTCTTTTTTCCTATATTGGAGCTGAAAACAACCTACGTGGAAATTTTCAACAGGAAACAGTGCAAGGAGGGCGGGAGAGGAAAAGGTTAAAATTCTCCCTCCTCAGCACTGCAGCCTCAGTTGTGATCTCCTCCATCACCACAGCTGCTTTTCCGGCAGGATCCCAATCTTCACACACCCACGGCCACATGCTACGCCT
>NW_015273855.1:0-370 GCF_001447785.1 Gekko japonicus
CCTTTAAATGCTTTTGGGGAGAAGCAGGGTGGCCTTTAAGAAGCAGGGGGCATTTGAGGAAGGGTGCTGGCCCTTTAAGGAAGGGTGTGGGGGGGCCCAATAGCCCTACCATGGTTATGGGCCAGTTTTGGTACCAGGGACACTCTTGAGCACTGCTCTCAGGCACAATGGGAACCTCAGAAGTAGCCCGTCTCATCTTTGGGGCTTGGATGCTCACTAATGTCTCCTACAGGTACAAGAACCTCCACCCACAAAGCACGATTTCCCCCTCCTACAGAAATCCAAAATCCTGCTCTTTCGGGACAGGGGACCCCGAGGAACTGGAGTTTTGGGGAAGCATTTGGCCCAAGATGGAGGCTGTGCTCCACAG
>NW_015273856.1:0-370 GCF_001447785.1 Gekko japonicus
TGGATTTTCTACTCTCCGCTGCCACCAGCACCTCACCGTCCACGGCCGATGCACTGCGGCTGTTTCTGCATCAAGAGCTACTCCCGCAGGTTGTCATTTCTGGTTGCCATGGCTACAGTGATTAGCAAGAGCTCCGTCCTGCAGTGGGGAGCAGGGCAGGAGGGGCAAAATGCTCCCCCAATGTGCTCTCCAAGGGCAACAGGTGCATCTAAATCCTAGTGTTGACAGGTTTTCAGTCTCCACCACTCCCACCAGACAATCTGGAAAGCATACTTGGACTGATTCTCCTTTCATATATCAAATCCAAGGCTGAAAAGAAGGCAGGGATTTCTGAGGCTGTGCGGGCCTTAAGAACATAAGAGACGCCAAT
>NW_015273857.1:0-370 GCF_001447785.1 Gekko japonicus
CTCAGCTTAGAGGAAACACTGGTCAAGGGCTCTTGTTTTTCTTAATAACAGATGGGTTCAGTGCTTTGCTCAAATGGTCTATAAGAATCTGTTATACTTAAACGACAAAAACTCTCATGGAAACCTGTAACGCAATTGTTATTCTTAGGTTATGTTCAACACACTTGGGGTTGAGTGGGCGATTTAAACCCCCTACATTTATCCAGATATTGGTCCGTGGTTTTATGTGGAAAATGAATGTGCACTGGCTCTTACTTAAAAAGAGATGGAAATAAACGCACTGTAATACAAGAAAAAAAAACTGTGTCAAAAACCCGCTAGGAATGACCAAAAGGAACAATGTCCGTAATATCAGTATTCAAACTACAAT
>NW_015273858.1:0-370 GCF_001447785.1 Gekko japonicus
CTGCATCTCTTTTTCTATGAAATGACCCTGCCGAAGACAAAGAAACCAGATGATCTGCAGTGCGGGGCCACATTACTGTTATTTTTCCACATTGGTATGAATTAGCACACTGTATTACTTAAAATTGCCCCTGGGATTAATAGAGACTGAAGCTGAGGCCGAGGATAATTTATCTCTTAGAACTGGAGGGGAAAGCCTTGTGTTATTTGTGTGAGTTTGGCTGACTTAGTACAACTGTCACAGTAAAAGTTCATTAAATGCTCCATAAACTTAAGTGCATTACAGAAATATATCGAATGGGAAACTGTCACTCTGTCCTGAACGGCAGCCTGTGCCACATAACAGCGTGGAAGAGCCCACCGAATGCTGG
>NW_015273859.1:0-370 GCF_001447785.1 Gekko japonicus
CAACAACACAGTATGTTAGGATTATTTTCAGACCAGAAATGACAGGCTTCACACATGTATAATTTCCTCCCCCTTATCTCTAGTTTACATCACACCAGCCAGTCACTCCAACAACATTTTTATACACCTTCCCTTCTCAGCTCCAAAAATGGTTGTGGTGGATTCCTATGACCAATTAACTTTAAGTACAGAATTCAAAATTCCATTTTAAGACTAGGCCCCCAAGCATTCTCTTTTCTTTGTCTGAAACCTTAGTGATAAGTGAACTTTGAATTTTCTGTCTTAGTGATACCCTTCAAGGATCCTGTGAGACAAGCCTTTGATGAGAATGGACCACAGTCTCTCTACTTAACAAACTAATTTTCTGTCA
>NW_015273860.1:0-370 GCF_001447785.1 Gekko japonicus
GGGGGGGGGGTGCACTGTGATGCAGTCTTCAGTAAGTAATAAATAGCACCCACTTATAAAAAAATTCCACGGGAGGCAGCACAGTGCATATTTTCCTGGAATTAAGTCCTGTTGAGCTTCATAAGTACGCGTGAGTGGGAACTGCAGTCTTAATTTAGCTGCAGTTGTGTTTGCTGGGCGATGCAAGGGTGTTGAGCAGATGTGTGTCCTTATATCACCTCTATACGCATTTATATATTTATTTCAGAGACGGATGTGCTGCCTCTCTAGAGCAGGAGAATTTCAATGTGAACTTTCAAGCAGGAAACTTGTATATGGCTGCTGATCAAATACCGGATCCCTTTCAAGGTTATGGTTTTGACCTTTAAAG
>NW_015273861.1:0-370 GCF_001447785.1 Gekko japonicus
AGACCAACATGGCTACCCATTTGAATCTATCTACCTGGTGTACTGTTAGCTTTTCCACAAATGCTACATCAGTACAAAAGCTAGGCTCTGCTTACAATTGCGGGCAGGGCACGTAGCCATGAAATTATTTTGATTTTGCTGTTTGTTTAGGCTTGCTTATGCTGGCGAGCCCTATGCCAAAGCCTCTCGTTAAACAGAATACCAGTAGGTTCAGTATGTCACCCTAAAGCAAAGGATGCCAAGTAGTAAGATCCTGTAATAAAACCCCTTGGCCCTGCCTCTGTGTATCTTGGCAGATGAACCAAGCCACAGAAGCCAAATAGGCTCATCAGCTTTTTTTCTTTTTTGTCTGAAAAGGTAAAACACAAGG
>NW_015273862.1:0-370 GCF_001447785.1 Gekko japonicus
CCTCTCCCTGACTGATCTTCACACATGGGTGTGCTGTTGACCCAACCCTTAAAACTGGGTAGTCCAGAAAGTTCCAATCATGGCTGAATGGCCATCATCTTTATCTTATCCCTCAAGAATCCCTCTGAATGTGTAAACTGTCTCGCCTGAAAATAATGTATGTACTGACATCGGGTGCCATGAATGTTCTCTCTGTTGTGATGTATCTTTGATGGACAATTAAGAGACCACTTACAAGGATGATAGGTCTGTCAGTGGTTACTAAAGGGGAACCACTGACATTCAGAGGCATTAAACTTCTGTATACCGGTGCTGAGAGGCAAGATCAGGGAAGGCTTTGGCCTTTATGCCCTGGTGTTGGCCCTCCAGA
>NW_015273863.1:0-370 GCF_001447785.1 Gekko japonicus
GGGGGGGCATTCACATCTAGAGGAACTTTGGCCAAGATGCAGATGGGGCTTTACATCTGGGTTTGAAGTCTTCTCCATGAATGAGAGCATCTTCAAGTGTGAGGGGAAAGTAAGGAATAGCCTCAGTTTCCTCTCAAAGCCTCCGGTGGGCCCTTCATAACCAAAGCTGGTGGTTGTCTATCACGCAGCTGGGACATGTAGGGGAACCCTATGGGTCTTGTTGTGCTGTATGGAATTTCATTTGTCCACGTCTATTTAAAGGAGGATCCCCACTAAGCAGATCGTGCAGAGGAGAAAAAAGGTACTGCGGTATTTCACAATCTGGCATGGAGCATTACATTACTGCCATCCAGGGCTCTTTTTGTAGCAG
>NW_015273864.1:0-370 GCF_001447785.1 Gekko japonicus
GAGCGGCTGCCAGCCAGAGTAGACAATACAGACCTTGAGGGACTGATGGTCTGATTTAGTATACGGCAACTTCATGTGGCCACTGCGACCCCTCTGGCTGCTTCTGCAGGCCAGGAGCCCAAAGGCTCAAGCGCCTCGCCCAGCCCTTCCACCTGCAAGCAGGAGGGAAGGAAAAGAACAGAGTCCAGAAGTTGTACAGCCGGCAAGAGGCGTGGCCCCTCCTCGCTTTTAATTTTATCCTCCCCTCTGCCTTCCAAATCCGGGGTCAGAAGGGAAGAAAGGGCAAAGGACCCCGGAGAGCAAAGAGAGACGAGAGGGCTGACAAGGACCAGAGCCTGGGGCTGTTTGCCGAGTGCTGGGAAACCCCCAC
>NW_015273865.1:0-370 GCF_001447785.1 Gekko japonicus
TATTATAAAGGTCTACGACTCCATAGCTAGAATGGCATAGAAGGTTTACGAGGCCCTCTCCCAGTGGTTTGAAACTGGACATGGAATCCTATGCAGAGTTACACCATTTATTTCAATGGTGTATGTATAACACTGTTTAGGATTGCATAGTAAGTAGCCTTATTATCTCTCTGTTTCCTCTGTGCCCTTCCTATCTTCCTCAACTTGTGGAATTTGTTTGCAAAGTTTGTTGGAACTTCAGAGCAGTTCTCTGTGTTTAGGTAAATGGGATATCAAGAAAGAAGAGGTCCAGTGTTGTACTTAAAGTAATTCAGGCATTAGGCTGGTGTGGCCAGATTTCCCCATGACCAGGGCTATTTTTGGGCAGGAA
>NW_015273866.1:0-370 GCF_001447785.1 Gekko japonicus
TTGAGCCTGTTTTGTGACCACAATAATATCACTGGGATGACGCCCAGTGGTTAATAAGGAAAAAAGCGGGCGTAGCAATGATGTTGGGAGAGCAAAAAAAGGTCGAACCCAATTTAAGGTTCCAAGGAGCTGCTGCAAAGTCACAAAGGTCAAAGGTTTGGGGAACTCAACCTTGGGCATAACAGGAGCTGCAAAGGACTGTGAAAGTTTGTGACCTAGATAAGAAAATGGAGGAACATTTTGTACCTTTTCAGGGGCCACCATAAGGCCACTTTCCTGGAGGATGTCAGTGAGATCCTTGAGCCAGGAGGATGGTATAGTAGGCGCGGCCACCAGGATATCATCCATGTAATGATACACCAGGGCCTGC
>NW_015273867.1:0-370 GCF_001447785.1 Gekko japonicus
GTTAGAGGATTGGGTGAGGGGGAGCTGTTCCGACACCAGGGTGGCACCCCTTTAACAAGGCACCAGTTCTGGGCCATTACCACTGCAGCCTTGGGGTGACTTGGCTTGGCGGGGGGGCGTTTTTGTACCCATTCCTTTAAGATTGGGGCCACATCCACGGCAGCCGCCATGGGATACCCGGTGAGGGACATACAGCACTTGGGTAGGTGGTGGTCGTCAGCCTACAAGTCGTATGTTCGGCCAAGCCCAGCATTTGAGGAGTAATCCTTAGTGGAAATGTTTAGTTCTTGTTCTGTGGTTCATTGTCTTCTTGTTACAGATTCTGGTGGCTGAATGGAGCGGAAGCAGATCCTGATTTGTGGTCACAGTT
>NW_015273868.1:0-370 GCF_001447785.1 Gekko japonicus
CCCACTGAGTGGAGGACATCTTGTGTGGGACCTCCTATAGCAGTGTCCATATTATACGGGCGGGTCATCGTCTTGGTGCCTCAAGATCTCTTGCAGAACTCGTCGGCCAAAAGAAGCATCCGCCGAGTCAAAAAGGTTTATCTTATAATGGCGGATGAAGGTAGATAGTGAGGACCAAGTAGCGGCCTTGCAGATTTCCTCAGCTGAAGCTCGATTCGTTAGAGCTGTGTTTGTAGCCGCACTGCGAATAGAATGAGCAGTGATGCCTGCCGGCGGAGTCATCTTTTGGGCTTTATACGCCTCAATGATACAGGCCTTGAGAGTGGCACTGATCGCGGGTGTAGACATCTTGCATCCCTTGTTAGGTGGA
>NW_015273869.1:0-370 GCF_001447785.1 Gekko japonicus
CAACCTTTTAGAGCTGAGAGCCATTCGTCTGGCCTTGAATCATTTTCAACGAGTTCTTCAGGGGCAGCACGTTCTGATCAGGACAGACAACGTGTCGGCCAAGGCCTACTTAAACAACCAGGGGGGCTCGAGGTCCTCCAGTCTTCACCAGGAGGCGTTGAAAATTCTGTCTTGGGCAGAGAAGAATGTGTCATCCCTACGGGCCGAGCACATCCGGGGGGTGACCAATATCCAGGCGGATTGGCTCAGTCGACAGACGATCAGGGAAGGAGAATGGGTTCTCCACAAGAGAGTGTTCATCCTCATAACAAGGCACTTCGGCACGCCGCTAGTGGATCTGTTTGCGTCAGCAGAGAACCATCAGCTACCC
>NW_015273870.1:0-370 GCF_001447785.1 Gekko japonicus
ATCCAGAAAAGAGTGGTGCCTCAAATTAGGGTTGTCTGCAAGCCTGGATAAAAATGTCCTGTTCATTTGCCCAAAACTACCATTCATGCATTACAGAAACGCAGGAACCCTCCATTTGCAATAACAGATAAAACAAATCTAAGAAAGAAGAGAAAGCTGCCATTTTCTTGTTCTCCCATGGAAAACTGTTCATATTTGATCAAACCTTTGGGCTTGCAGTGTTTATTTAGATGTCTCAAAGCAATTGCTGGCCCACAAAATCATCCTGTGACTTTGAGATGCACAACTGAGGATTATACTTTTTGGATGTAGCATCAAACATAAAATGCATAATCTTAATGCAGAAACTTAATTTAAGATATTTAAGTTC
>NW_015273871.1:0-370 GCF_001447785.1 Gekko japonicus
CTTTTTGCTGGCATCCATTTTGTGTGGCATTTTAGGCCAGACACTGTCTTATTTCTATGCTGTTTGGAGGTGATATTTGTATGGAGGGTGTTATCCTCCTCTCTAGCTACCCTTATGCAGGAGGAGGGGGTCCGACTGATCACACTAGACGGCAAGCAGAAGGAGACACCTGTGAGGCTGTGCCAGCAGAAAAGGCAATGCCACAACCGGGGTCTTCTCCATGCATATGGTATTAACGGTCCACCATGCTGAAGACAAGTAGTGGTACATAAACTGTCTTCACCACTACGGGCTCCCAAGCTCATTTGTGGTCACTCCTTGGCAAGGCTTGACCAAGATAGACAGGCCCAGGGGTCATTTCCTGCAGGAG
>NW_015273872.1:0-370 GCF_001447785.1 Gekko japonicus
TTTTAAGGTGCTGCTGGACAGAACCCCCTTGCAGACAAAAATGTGTCAAGAAGAAATCTCCTCTCAAAGCGCAATTTCTGGGTTTTTCTGGGGCTTAACGTGCAGTGTGGTATTATGTCAGCTATGTAGTCTAACCCCACCCACCCCCTTTTAATTCGTCTCGGCCAAGAGAAGTCCTGTTCTTCGCAATAGCCTGAGTTTATATTTTTTGGAGACTTTTAGTACGCTATACCTGTCAGAGGCTGAAAAAGAAACTCACGTGATTTTCCTGGCTACCAGTTTGACGTATTGCATTCTTTAATCAGAGTGGGATTTTTCTTTCTTTCTTGAATAGTCGGCCATATTTCCCTCTTTCAGAGACCCCCAGTGT
>NW_015273873.1:0-370 GCF_001447785.1 Gekko japonicus
AGGCATTTTGTCATGTTCAAGCAATTCATCATTGTGAAAGTCACTCTCTGAATCCTCATGGTGTAAATCAGGAGAGTTGACATGAAAAAGTCTCCACTTCTCTCCATGTTATAAAGACCATTTACTAATATTCCTTTGATATAGGTCTGTTCATTTCTTTCGACAATACGGCCTTTGGCATTTAAATGTGTTTCAAATCCTAGCTTTGCCAGTTGGCTTATTGAGAGAACGTTGTTTTTAAATTCAGCAATAAAGAGTACATTCTCAGTTTTAAGTTCAGAAATTGATCTGGCAACGATTTTAAGTCATAAGGCAACACCTTTCTGTGAGAACATCCCCGGTCTATTTCATGCACTGTAGCATTAAAGCT
>NW_015273874.1:0-370 GCF_001447785.1 Gekko japonicus
AGCACAGGCTCTGCCACTGAGCCACAGCCTTTATAACACAAAGTTATAAAACTTTGTCTCAAAGGTGTCACTGTCACGAGACTCCAACTTTGCTCCGTAACCGTGAAGGTGGGGGATTCCTTTTTTTGTTTGTTTTGATCCTCTGCATATAAATCTTTATGCAAATAGGGGGGGGGCGAATAGGCTACCAAGGGGTGGGCTGGGGTAGAATGAGAGACTCTCTCTCCCAGCTGGGCTTGTGTTCCTTCAGGTGCAGGTGGTTTTTCTGGTTGGGGAAAGGAGAGTTCCACAAGAGCCTCGCCTCCACCGGCAAGCCTGGAGCCACACAGCCCGCTCGACCGCCACCAGATCCTGCCAGTCCAGAACAGAC
>NW_015273875.1:0-370 GCF_001447785.1 Gekko japonicus
CCCTTCCCCTCAGCTTTGTAGTTGGTTCTGTACCTGATCCTCCTTCCCTAAGTTTGCAGTTGTTTTACTGAATCACTGATACTTTCCTTCTCCTGAACTTTTACCTTTTACATGGATCCCCAACTTCATAGCTGGATTTCAGTTCAGAATTTTTCCTCCACTCTGAGAATTCTCTGCCCCAGACCAGCGCTTCCTCCTCCTGCCCTCAGCCACAGTGCATCAGTCTCTCCTCTTCAGGACAAGCTACATATGATATTCCTTTCGTCTTTCCCTTTAGACTCCCTATTTCCACCCCAGTTAGGCAACAACAAAGGCTATATTGGTAGGATTGCTTTTTTAAAAAAATAAAAAGGTAAAGGTTTCCCTTGTT
>NW_015273876.1:0-370 GCF_001447785.1 Gekko japonicus
CTTTACATGCCGACATTGCTAAATGACCATATCTTGCATGTTTATTAGCTGTGGGAATATGATGTCTCATTTAAATTGCAATAAAACTTAATGTACTGCAAACACATAAAGGCTAATTACAATGTGATTTTTCTGTGCATTTCATAACTGTTAATGCCCTATAAATGAGAATTCTCAGTTTAATAAAATATATGCAGACCAATTAGTTATTGAGTATATTGATTAATTTATTTCCACTCTTGGTGGGCTTTGGGTATATTATATTCTTTAAAAACAAGCTAAAAATAGGTACATTGGGATATAATTGCAAACACAGCAACATCTTCGTGGCTTCTGTGCAGACCCACATGGGGACTGCATGAGTGCAGGC
>NW_015273877.1:0-370 GCF_001447785.1 Gekko japonicus
CAGCTATTAATTGGCAGTCCACACTGGGACCCCTGGTCTAGCATTTCTACCACTGTGCTCATTCTCAGATTCTGCATCCAAAAACTCTGCTTGGAACCTCAATGCCATCTGTCATGGATGGTAGCTAAGTTTGTAGGCCAGGACTCCTTCACTTCCTCCTAAGGAATTACTTGTCCCATGTTTTTTAGCCCTATTTAGGAGAAAGATTTCAGGAGCAGCACCAACTGAAGTAGTCACCCTATGACCGTGGCACAGTAGTCCACTTGAGTGTTTTCATCTAAATCCATTCCAGCCGAAGCTTCAGTCCCATAAATGCAGCAGAGGAAATAATAGGGCCGGAAGATAAACTTTGAACGTTGTTACCCATATA
>NW_015273878.1:0-370 GCF_001447785.1 Gekko japonicus
TGGGAAGATTGCTAGAGCTCTCTGGTGACACATGGTACAACTGGAAGTGATGCCTCATTACTTTTTCACCCAAATTTGTCCTGCTGATGCACCAGGCAGCAGTGAGGGACTGGGGACGGGGGTGAAATAAGGAGAAGAGATCTAGTGAGATAAGGAGAGAAGTGAGCAACAGTAGTGACTATGCACCTCTGCTGCCCAATTGTTCAGTGAAAATGTTAAGTGTCTAGCTGAATCCACTGGACACTAACTGGCTTGTCCACATCAGCCTTGTAGGGTGTGTGATTTCCCTTCCTTTTAGAGTGGCTCCTTCTCACCACTGCCATTCCTGTCCTCCCCCCCTGCTTTTCCACATATGTTTTGCTCCCTCTGA
>NW_015273879.1:0-370 GCF_001447785.1 Gekko japonicus
TATTCAATAAAACCCTCCTGTCTAAGGACCATTTCTTGTCTGCATATTCTTCCTTATTTAATTCCACTCTCCCTTCCAGCCAAGCATGGTCGGTTAGATATTTGTTTCCAATATCCATAGATCTAACGGCATGTAGTAATGTTTGTGAAATAAGAATATAATCTATCCTAGAGAAGGATGAATGTCTGGGAGAGAAATAGGTATAGTTCCTTTCTGTCGGGTTGAGTGTTCTCCAGGCATCACATAGGCAATACTTCGAGAAGAGTTGGTCCAGCCTGCTGTCATGGGGTGTGTTCTGGGCTCTATTGTCGACAGACCGGGATCTATCCAGCCTAGAGTTAGCCGCATAATTCAGGTCTCCACCTACTAT
>NW_015273880.1:0-370 GCF_001447785.1 Gekko japonicus
CCCTTCCAACTGATTCTGTGATTCCAACCAAAACTCAAAGTAGGCCTATGAACGCGGCTTGAGTCTATACAGACCGGAGGGGGTCTTGCTTCTTGCTGGCCGCCATCCCCCTTAGGAAGCCTTGGCCGTTCTTTGGCTATGAAACGGGCGTGTCGGTAGCACCGAGCGGCACCGTGTGGAATATTTACCTTCATCTCATGCGAGCCTCTTTCTGGGTGCGCTACCACTTCTTCTGCGCACGGAGCGACATGCGTGGCCAAGCCCAGTGAGCCGAAATCTTTCCAGGTCACACTCATAAGCTTCCGTTCCAGTAGCTTGCTGTTCCCCTGGCCCGTAGCCAAGATTTTTTAAATTCGGGAGGCCTTTAAAT
>NW_015273881.1:0-370 GCF_001447785.1 Gekko japonicus
GAATTGACATTCATGATATTGGCTGACTAAAACCCTTTCCTATCTTGGAGGTTCGTGTCTCACTTAACATTCCTTTCTGTGTTATCCAGTGACCCCTTGTTCTCCGCTCAGCGTCTCCCACCTCACGGCTACCCATTGGAACACCCCTTTAACAAAGACGGATACCGTTACATTTTGGCTGAGCCCGACCCCCACGCGCCTGACCCGGAGAAGCTGGAGCTAGACTGCTGGGCGGGCAAGCCCATTCCCGGAGACCTCTACCGAGCTTGTCTATATGAACGAGTGCTTCTAGCTCTGCATGACAGGGGTATGGTGCTTCTGAAGGATTTCTTCTGGCACTGGCAGGCATAGGCCTCATGAGAAGTGGTGA
>NW_015273882.1:0-370 GCF_001447785.1 Gekko japonicus
GCGGTCCCCGTGGCCCATACCGTGCTGGAGGCCTCGCTCTCCGGAACGCTCAGGATTGCCACGATGAAGCAGGCCTGCGACTGGTTCATTGCAGTGAGCCGCGCCCCCACCACGAGGAAGTTCTTGCTGACCAGCTCTTCCAGAAACTGGAGGTGGTCCCCCTGGCCGATGGATGCGGGCAGAATCAGGCAAGTGGTCTGACAGAGCGCGGCAAGATGAGGTCTCTCTGGAGGGGGAAAGGGGGAGAAAGATTAATATATTTATTTTTTAGCTCTCACAGACCAGGCTTAAAGCATTCAAAGGCGGCTCCGAGGAGATTGGGACTTCCATTTCCTTCTGCGGGAATCAGTTACAGGGAAAGGGAAAGACC
>NW_015273883.1:0-370 GCF_001447785.1 Gekko japonicus
AGAGATGCATCCTGAGTTTCCTGTGTCTTTGCAGATCATCTTCTCTTCAACTCAAGCCTTCTCTGAGACAGTGGTAGTGGCGCTGGATGATGTGGAGTTCAGAAATTGTGGCCCCCCACGTAAGGCAGAGCTTCCTCCACTTTTTTTCCGTGAATGGGTTTGGTGGGAAAAAAGAAAGGCCAGAGTACATTTGCCTGAGTTTCTGGGCAAAACCTCTTGGGGCATTTGAGCATAACAGCCATGTGCTGAATTCCCCCCAAACCCTTCATAACACTGAGGATTACTTGATAGCAAAGTGTGGGTTGTTTCCCTGCTCTTGTTCACCATGTTTGGCTGCTTCTGGAGGGTTATCTCTGTGTATGTGAAAATG
>NW_015273884.1:0-370 GCF_001447785.1 Gekko japonicus
GCCGACCCTGCTCAGCTTCCGAGATCTGCTGAGACCAGGGCACAGTCTCTCTACCCTACTAAAAAAAGCCATTGCTCTTCTCATTATGTCCCCTAGATGGCAGTCTAAGGATGCACTTGCAGCAAAGGTGGATTTTAAACGTGTCTCGCCCAACAGCCCAGCAGTTACGCAGGCTTAAGCCCTTTCAGGCCAATCGGTTCAACGTTTGTGTCGGATTGAGACCAGGGCGGCCGACCTTCCCCTGACACACCAGATCATACAGGCCTCCCTGTGGATTTCCCAGCGGGAGAAAAGCATCACAATTTCAGAACGCGACAGATTACGTTATTTGGATTGAAGCGCTGTTGGGTGGACGTGTCAAAAGAGCGTC
>NW_015273885.1:0-370 GCF_001447785.1 Gekko japonicus
CACTTTTTGTTTTTCCCAGAAATGACACAGCGACACAGCTGATGTCACACATACTCATGTCCCTACCCCTAACCCTCTCACCATTTGCAATCCTAGCTTCTGGGCAAGTATGAGGGCAGACTTTCTTTTCTTTTGGGAACTGAAACAGAAATGATTAGCACTGACTATTATCTTTATAAAATGGTGAGCTTAATTAAGGGAGGCGATCCAGTTCTCATGGACTCTGGAAGCTGCTGGCCAGTCAGAAAAGGAAAGTAGACAAGAAGCTCAGTACATTTGCCTGTACATTTGGAAGGTCACATCTTAGCTTGGGTTCTAAACTATGATTAAGACAGTTTGGTGTTGTCTGAGCTGACTAAATAGAGCTGGG
>NW_015273886.1:0-370 GCF_001447785.1 Gekko japonicus
AGGTTCCATTTAGCCCTCATGGCTAATAGTTGTTGGGCGACTGTTCCTCCTTGACCGAATTGCCCGGTAATCATTTAGATAAACCCCCAATGCCTAGAATGCACAACTACAGTGAACTGGACACACTTGGAAGATGACCAGATGGCTGCATGGGTAGCTGTATATATAATCTCAGATTTGCAATGGATGCTTTCTGTTGGTAGCCGGTCATACAGCCACTGTGGTGGTCAGAGTCTCAGACTAGGATCTGGGTAGACCCGAGTTCAGATCCTCATTTTTGCCATTAAGCTCCCTGGGTGACTTTGGACCCAAAACAAACCACAATCCACATAAATATCTTACTACTACTACTAATGCTGCTGCTGCTGCT
>NW_015273887.1:0-370 GCF_001447785.1 Gekko japonicus
AAGGCAGTGTGGTGTCCTTGCTTTCTGTACATATATGCCTAGCAGGAGATCCTTCCAAATCCCAGGAAAAATATGGCAACTCTTTAATGGTTCGTGATGCAGCAGATAAGGATTCATGACCCATAAGCTAAAAACCACTGCAGAAATGTGTATGGTGATAGGACACTATCGAATAACAGTGTTACCAAGTTTAACTTGCTGTCCAGATATGCTACTAGTCCTGTTATGACTGTATGAAACTGTGTCTAACTAACACATTTGCTTTTGTTTACTACAAAAAGTATTTGTTTTCTATTTTCTTTTTTTTAACTGCCTCTCATAGCACAGAGAAAGATACAGGTGCTAATGGTACAGCAGTTTTCAGCTCTTG
>NW_015273888.1:0-370 GCF_001447785.1 Gekko japonicus
AGATTTCCCTTGTAGCTGTAAGTATGATAGCCTCACTGATTCACAGGGTTGCCATAAACAGGAAGTGACTGGACAGCACTTCACACGCACAAGCCGAAGGTGTTTATGGGAATGTTGCGAAAAATGTACATAGTGGGTTGTATCCTACCTCTCTGCTCAGCTAAACTTGGAGACCTCTTCCAGGACAGGAAACCTTCTTCCAGCTGTAAAGTCTCTACAGAAAGGCTCAATGGTAAAAGTGTAGGAGACAACCCTTTGAATATAAACCTGCTTCATGTATTGCAAAGAATGATTTAGATCTATGTAGAAGAGGTCTGTGGTGGCTCAGCGGTTAAGATGCAGAACTGCAGACCAGGAGGTCGGTAGTTCG
>NW_015273889.1:0-370 GCF_001447785.1 Gekko japonicus
ATGGTGAAGTTTTTTGCAACCCTATACTGAGTGTAACTTTGTTCTGTTGAAGTCCATGTGGCTTTTTACAGTATAATTAAAGTCAAGTCAAGTAAGTATTCCATCACATGCTAACCCTTCACACTAGAAAACACAATCCAGGTTGTAAACTTGCAAACAAATGAGGTTATAAAAATAGATGCTGGCTTAGACCTCAGTGGTTGGTTGGTTTGTTTTTTGTGGGACAGGCTGCAATCTAGGGCACAGCTGAGATGGGCAAAACCTACCCCCTGACCTATCTACTAGGTTTAACAACATTAGAAAATTTTAGCCCTCTGAAGAAGCATGAATCCCTTTACTTTGCCATGTGCGCCTCGGCATTTAGTCATGC
>NW_015273890.1:0-370 GCF_001447785.1 Gekko japonicus
CCTCCTCACCAATATGCTTAGTCCAGGAGTCAGTCTCAACTAAGAACCACTAAGTATCAGATCTGAAACTAGTTCTGAATCGCTTTTTAACCCTAACATACCTGAAGGAAGAACTACAATTTCCAGGCTTTCTGAAGACAAGCTGCAACAGTCAAAGAGTTTGCATTATTAACAAAAATACCCTAGCACGAGGCTAACAGAGAATACTACCAACAACTGTAATACAAGAATTTTAGCATTCGTACAGCCTAAGTTCCAGTAAATTCAGCTAGCAAATCTTATTCCCCCCCACAAGACCCAAATATAGATCTACAGAGAGGCAAGCCTAGATGACACATTACAAACTGAGAGAACCGGGTTTGATTCCCCA
>NW_015273891.1:0-370 GCF_001447785.1 Gekko japonicus
GTCCAGCACTGGATTTGCTAACTTGCCCAATAACAGAGGGGTGCATCTAAAGATGGCCATGGGCCGCTTCCCTTTCTAAGGTATCCTTAGCTAAGCCTGAGTATGCCCGTGCTCGTTTCACAGGCTTGTCGATTGCACTGCTGCCTCCTGTGTCTGATTTCAATCATGGTGATCCTCCAGGTAACACTTTCTCCCTTTCGTATATTGAAAGAATCAGCTGTAGTATCTGCCCTGTTGCCACGGCGGAGTATCCTGCAGGGGTAAGGGCTGAATCTCAGTACAAGATCACATACTTCACATGCCTTAGGTCTGAAGTTCAATCACCAGGTAAACGAATCAAGTGATAGGAAAGCTGTCTGACTTGAGACGC
>NW_015273892.1:0-370 GCF_001447785.1 Gekko japonicus
CAGGACCTTATAAGTGGCAGCCCAACACTGTGGATATTTGTCCCCTTAAAGGTTCTCTGTTACCTCATTTTATCTTCATAGCTAGTTATGTTGTGCTATGAGAAAGTGAGGACCCAGGATTTCCCAATACAATTCACAGCTGACTTAGTCAATGTCATATGCAGTTTAACCATGGCCATCAAGATCTCAGTTCACCATTCTAGCCACTACACCACACTATACTGTTGATATCTAAAGGAAGAAGCATTAAGCTTCTTCATTTCCCGTGGGGAATGTGGCTGTTTCCAGTAAAGCCCAATTAGAGAACTACACTAAAAAGAAGACTATTTCCTAGGGAGGAAAATCATTCAGAAAATCTACAATCAAGCTT
>NW_015273893.1:0-370 GCF_001447785.1 Gekko japonicus
AGAAGCCTTGCCGGGCAAAAGCCCCACCTAGTCCTGTGTACTGTATAAAGACATCTGGTGGGCACCAGGAAAGGTGTCCGTAGCAGGCACGGCACACGTGTGCACCACGATGGGGACCCCTGGTCTGGACCAAGGCAGCTGGAAATATCAGAATGCCCAGAGGAGTTAAAAACAAACACACACACACACCCCAAAGAGCCATCACCTTCTTGTTCGGCTCCAGGGCACAACAGCGTCTCTCTGCTGTCCGAAGGAGCTCCGTCTGCATCGGGAGAAAGCAGGGCGGCCACCTGAAACGATCAAGAGGACCGCTTATCACAGAGACTGGAGACACACAGGAGGGCAGATGGTTCAGGACTGTGTAGGATAC
>NW_015273894.1:0-370 GCF_001447785.1 Gekko japonicus
GCCATGCAGTCCGAACTGGATACATTACAATGTGATATCCATCTTAAAAGTCCCTGCAATACAATGATCTTGCATAAGTACCCTCCCGGAGGTAAAATGGCAAGATAGTCCAATCCTGAAAAATCTCTAAATTTCAGGATGCTCTAACTTGCTGTCCTACCCAGATCCTTTACAGTGCAAAAGAATTTCAGGGTGGGTTGGGGGGACTTGTGGTGATTCTCCCATCTCAATAATACATCTCTGAATGTAATGCCCAGTGTGGGCAGTTTCTTCCAGATGCCTTCCTTCATGGTGTGCTTTATAGGGGGATTACTGGAGTAGATCACGGAGATCACATTGTCCCAGTCTTGTTCCACCTACACTGACTCCC
>NW_015273895.1:0-370 GCF_001447785.1 Gekko japonicus
TCGCAAAGTAGGAGTTTTGCTCACAAGACACCACCGCTGAGCGGGAGCGCTGCTACCGGCTTCTCCCCTGGAGCTTGACACCCTTGGTGGCTCAACCAACTAGACTCTCTTCTGCCTTCCACTCCCCAGCTGTGGGGGCTTCTGGTTCCCACCTGCCCCAGGGGGATGACCAAGACCCCGTCATTAGCATCACGGACCACGACAAGGAGATGGTGAAGCTGAAGGAAGAGCTGGAGCAAAGGAAAATCCTAATTTCCCTGCAGCAGCGGTGCTTCCAGGTAAAGGGATGCGTCCCTGACCGCTGCAGGTACCTGGGACTGTACAGAATCACAGGCCTGTTGCGTTGCCAACTCTGGGTTGGGAAATTCCA
>NW_015273896.1:0-370 GCF_001447785.1 Gekko japonicus
GACAGAGGGAGTGCAACTCTGTTGATTTTTCTGGTCATCTCAGCAGCTTTTGATACCTTCGATCATGCTCTTTAACATTTACCTGAAACTGCTGGGTGAGTTCATCTGGAGATTTAGGTCAGGTTGTCACTTGAAACGGATGACACTGAGCCCTATCTGGGGCTTCCAACCAATAGAGTTGCCAGGTGTCTTCGAGATGCCGGCAAGGGGAAGGGGGGATGCTTTGGGAGCCGGAAGTGTCACCCCCGATGTGCCAACGTCACCAGATGTGACATCGCACACCATGTTTATGTCACTTGGAAGTGATGTAGGCACATGGAGGACGATGCTCTGGTTTTGGAGCAAAAATCTATGGTAAAATTGCCCTCAA
>NW_015273897.1:0-369 GCF_001447785.1 Gekko japonicus
AAATCTATTAAATTTTGCCTAAAACAAAATAAATGACGTTTTTAAAATTTATTAAAAATAATTTTTAACATTTATATTATTGTGGTGGGAGGGGACCATGAAATGTCTAAGGCTCACAAAAGTCATAATGCAACTTTGCATGTAGAATGCTTTTGAACCAGATAATAAAGAATGGTATGTTAGAAGTAGCTGAGAGTGGCAAACTTCTGTGGTCAAGGAGAAGTACAGAACCAGTCAAAGGGATTACCTCTCTGAGAAAGGATCATTTCTCCACACAGACAATTTGGAAAAATATCTTTCCCATTCCTTGAAATCTGTGTCAGTTTTCCTTCAGAAAAGAAGGACTCTCCCAATATGTAACAACCCCCA
>NW_015273898.1:0-370 GCF_001447785.1 Gekko japonicus
AGTAGTTCTTTGGTCAACCCCTGCCAATAGGATCTGGAGAGTCTTCTGCTCAGAAAACAGTTTTTTATTAACCAACACAAGTTCCAATAAATCCAAGTGTACCTGTAACATAGAACCTACAATGAAAAAACATGTGAACACAGGTTTCTACAAGATGGTAAGTAAATGGGGGAGGCCATGAGGGGGGCTGGGCCAGAGGGGTCCAGGCTTCTTTGACCACATTGAAACAGCCCCCTCTCTTTGTAGACTCCGGGCAGGCTGCCCTGGGATAGTGTCCCCTTCTGTCTCTCCCACTTCTGCTAGGGATATGACTCATCCACCTACTGCCAGTGCTTTAAGTTTGAGTGGCACTGCAATGGTGAGGAAGGAA
>NW_015273899.1:0-369 GCF_001447785.1 Gekko japonicus
CTGATCTAGAGAAGGGAATAGAAAAATATCTATGATGGTCAGGGGAGGCTGTATTGGCGGTGTGGTTGAAATTGGAGGGATCTGGCTAGAAGGCTGAGACCAGCCATACCTGCAAATTACACTTATTAGTGCCTTGAATCAGCACTGGGGAAAATATAGGTGGTTCTTCCTTGTCTTTAAAAGTATGTAAAGAAACTAATTTGAGAGAACCTGCTTTGGACAAGTTTCAAACAGAGCTGGAATCATAGCATGTCTTTGAGGGAGGAAATGGTACTGTATAATAATAGAGCATCTGTTGTTTGCTCAAAATAGGACAATAAATCTACTAAAGTCATTTACTGTGCAGTCCTGAGCAGAGTTACACCCTTC
>NW_015273900.1:0-369 GCF_001447785.1 Gekko japonicus
GCAGAAAAGCCAGAGACCGCATTGATCACATCAAGATGTTCTAAATGGGGTGTGGGGGGGGGTTGCACCAGATGTTTTTGTTGGCTTGATCCCTTTGTGGTGAGGGGGAATGTAATCTATTCGTACCCAGAGGCCTTATAACATGTCCTAGGGGGTTTTGTGCTACAGAAAGGAAGAGCTTCAACGGGAGGAGGAGGAGTTGTGACTGGGGAAGATACACTTCACTCATGCTTAGAGGCACTTAACGATTCCCACACAGTGTTTTTGTAGAGTGGGTGGGACTACAGCTAACCAGGGGTAAAGAACACTCTCTGCTTTCTGCTCATTCCACTCATATGTTGCTGTCTACTCATTCCTCTGCTATTGGGG
>NW_015273901.1:0-369 GCF_001447785.1 Gekko japonicus
AAAACCCTACAGGGTTGCCATACGTCATCCGCAACTTGATGGCACTTTACACACACAGCGGAATGGGGCAGGGGGAGTGTGGCTGGAAAGCAGCTGCACAGCATGATCAGCCCTGCCAAAAGTGAATACGGCCAGGCCGAAAGTAACACAACACTGTCATGAGCGGGATGACCTCCTCCTGACTATGTTGAAGCTCTATGAAAGACTTCCATGGCTAGAGAGTGGGGCTTCAGTAGAACCTGGGGAACTGACAGAGAAGACATTGCTGCAGTTTTCCCAGGAGAAAACCTCAACATGGAAGGTAACTTGGGTTGCCACCCTCCAGGTGGGCCCTAAAGTTCTGCGAACCAAAAGGGTTAAGCTGACCAT
>NW_015273902.1:0-369 GCF_001447785.1 Gekko japonicus
AACAAGGCTGTTAACCATAAGGACGTTTGCGAGGTCATTCATTCATAGGGTGTCCATAAGCTGAAGGCAACTTGACAGCACTGAACACACACACATACGCAGAACACAAATTCCAGCTGCACAGTCACGCTGTAACTGGTGCACAGGGCTAAAGGCTTTAGTGGTTAACATAATTCTCACTGTTCTTAGTCTCTGCTCTCATAAATCGTTGGTTTTTGTTTTCCCTTAAAAACCCCCAACAACTTAATCTTGGCGTCAGAAGAGAGTTTGTAGTCCATCTAGTCCAACCCGCTTGTTTAATGCAAGAAAAGCAACGCTGCAGCATCTGCAACAGATGGCTGTGCAGCCTCTGTCTGAAGACGGGGCACG
>NW_015273903.1:0-370 GCF_001447785.1 Gekko japonicus
ACTCTTAACCACTACACCACACTGGTGAGTCTGGCCACATTCTTTTAAAGGTTAATAAATTCCATCTAGGATTTTAGCATCTGAGGACTTGCATCTCTGGCCTACAATTTATGCATCTGAGGAAACATTTCAAGGTTAAGTACTTATAAACACGCATTATTAAATTGCAGATGGATGTGCCACTGAACGCAGTTGAAGTCCTCATCTCTGATCTCTCCAGGACCGACTCCTGACCACATTGGTGCTATCCTCTCTGTATCTTTAGGAGAGAGTCTTAACTGTAAAACTTTTCAGAGTCATAGAAAATCGTTCTACGAACACCATTTTGTGCCTGAATGCTGTTCATAATTATTTCAGAGCAAATATAGCA
>NW_015273904.1:0-370 GCF_001447785.1 Gekko japonicus
ATTGTAATAGGGGGAGTTCTTCAGGTGCCACATGGAGATTGGTGACCTTAGCTGGGAGGGCACGTTTTTGGGGAAGGGATGGACCGCAGTAGGATAGAGTACACCCTCTAGAGAAGCTATTTTCTCCAGGGGAATTGATCTCTGTCATCTGGAGATCAGATGTAATTCTGGGAGATCTCCAGGATCCACCTGGAGGTTGGCAATCCTAGCTCCAGTAGCTCCTAAATGGTAGTGCTTATGCCCTATCCTGCTAATGTGACCATCTAAACAACGTATATTTTTATTAACTCTTTAAAAAATAACTGCGCACGTCAACTATTGTTTTAAGAAGCCATAATTATTGCATATTTCAGAAGCCGGTCAACTTTCT
>NW_015273905.1:0-369 GCF_001447785.1 Gekko japonicus
AAGTGGAGACCTATCCAGTATCACCATTCTGCAAATTCAGTAAATAAACTGAACGGCAGCAGCGGGAACGACTGGTCCACAGCACCATAAGCAAATACCCAACTTGGCCACTGAATCACTTGTGGGACGATTCCCCTGGCAGCTGTACATGCAAAGCACCAGTCGCTTGCCACCGACATGCATGAACATCCACGGCATATAAGTAATTTGAGTCAGTTTCCACTAGATGTGTTTGTCAGTCATAGGTTACTTGCGTGTTCTCCTCTGCTCTTCATGCACACTGTTTCAGCCCAGGTTGGGACCATGGATGGCACATACAGAAGGAGGTTTTACCTTCCCCTGGACTATTAACCCAAACAGGAACAGTCT
>NW_015273906.1:0-369 GCF_001447785.1 Gekko japonicus
AAAGCCCCACTGTAGCTACAGGCCTGCTATGCATCCACCCTCCCTCCTCACTGCCCTCTAAGTGCTTCAGAACCCAGCAAAGAAGGTGGATTGGTGGCTCAGGAGTGCGACACCAGGATCACAGTGGGAAAAGGACAGGTCTCTTGCTTGGGTAAGACGAGGGTGATACTGGTCACGAGAGTCCTATAGTCTAGCATCTCATATTCAGACATCTTGGGCACGTGATGAAGATTTTAACCCATGCCAAAGAGACTTACGTTAGACACAGTCATTAGATCTGCTGACGTATTAATGCAAGTTAGCTGGTTAATAATCTGTCATGTAAATCAGCATCGTTCCATCACATTTAAAAAGGTAAAGGTTCCCTTG
>NW_015273907.1:0-369 GCF_001447785.1 Gekko japonicus
ATCCAGTCTCTTCTTCTTCTTCTTCCTCTATAATGACCCTGGATGTTTCTTCAAACAAGAAATACCTCCGACGCATGCGGTTCTTTCTTTCAAAACATATTTTTTATTTACACAACAGCCGCGGTCTCCCATTTCCATATCGCACACTCTGCTTGGGAGAAGGAAGACACCCAAACGCTCACGCCCTCGCTTGCAGTCCATAGCCCCATTTCAAACGCAAGATTCCAGTTTCTGGGAAGTCAACATGCATCTTCAGTCCTCACACCTGCAGGCCTGGATGGAGAAGACAGTGCGCAGCTGGCCGGTCCGGCTTCGGAAAGTATGCGTCTCATACTGGTGTGGGATGCAGCGGCTGGAGACCCCCTCTGC
>NW_015273908.1:0-369 GCF_001447785.1 Gekko japonicus
TATAACTAAACAGGAACCCTGTAAGGATGGAATGCCTTCAAGGCCCTCTGGGGCCGCCAGAAGATAACAGCTAATGTCAAGTACGTTTTCCAGTGCCGCACAAACTCATTCCTCCAGTTTTATTTCAGGTTCAAGGATCACAGCATATTCGTGTGTTGCAAAGCAATGGTCTTCAAAAGAGGGTTCCCCCCTCTGTTCTAGCTGGGGCCAGGCCTTGATCGAAATCTATACTTCCTCTGTCGGCCAATTCAAGCAGGACCTGAAGAAATACCTATCTCTTTATCGGAGGCTCAAGTGGAATGAGGCACAGCTTCAGACTCCTTGTCCCACAGGCTAGGGATGCTAACTCTGGCTTGGGAAATTCCTGGA
>NW_015273909.1:0-369 GCF_001447785.1 Gekko japonicus
TAGGGAAAACAAGGAAGACCAATTATTGTCAAAAAGAAGACGAACCTCTTCTTTACCAGATGTTTTTGCAGTCCCATCACCCCTTGAGTTAAAACGCAATTTCATAGACCCTACTCTTGACTCTAGGAAAAAACAAGATACTTCCTTGACTCAAGATTCCCATATTGGCTCCTACTCACAGGCTCTTCAACGTGGACGTACAAATATAAGAGCTGATAGAGGGCAAGGGGAAACAGGAAGGAATTTACAGGATCGGAGGGGGGAAACGTTACAGGGGGAACGGAGAGATAGGTCAGCTCAAGGCCCATGAACGGGCCCTAATGAGTTCCCACGACGATCCCTTGATTATGAAAGGGAAAAGAGGGAGGA
>NW_015273910.1:0-369 GCF_001447785.1 Gekko japonicus
CATACCGGAGTCCTCCTCATTGCTGAAACATCATACCAGTGTGCATATAATCACATCAAGATAACATGTTTGAAGTGTTTTATTCATCATTCACACAGATTTGTAATGGGATGGGAAAGACACGCATGCACCTGAAAACTATGGGAAGCAGCATTTGCAGATCCTTTGTCCAAAACAGAGGAATAAATTGGAATTTATTTATTTGATTTTTCAGTGTTACCACTCATCTCGCGTTGACTTACCATAATTTAAATTACATCATAATGGCAGGGGGGACGAGCCATTCCTTCCTGCCTCCATGGTGACATTCCAAGCTCAAAGGGGCTCTCCTTTTAACAGACATAGAATCATAGAATTTGAAGGGACCTC
>NW_015273911.1:0-369 GCF_001447785.1 Gekko japonicus
GATCCCCCCCGAATCGACCTCTGGTGTCAACTGGTTGCCAGCTTAATGGAGGAGTTTTTCTATGGTGGACGACCCAGGAATTCACAGGCTCTGGCAAAACTAAAAGGCTACCTCTATGGATAAGTTGTTCTTGATCAGTTCTCCCCTTCCCATTCCCATTTATTTGGCACAAACATTTTATTTCTCAGCACTTGGCAGGCTCATTTTGTTCTTGGATCGGGAGGTTGGTTTGGTCAGTAGACTCCTGTTCTCTGCCTGAATTTGTATCCTGTCGACTTTTCTTCTCACGTGGCGCGGGGGCTGATGGTGATGGGAAGTGTCGTCTCCAGTCACAGCCCAATTACGGCAACCCCTGTAGGGTTTTCAAGG
>NW_015273912.1:0-369 GCF_001447785.1 Gekko japonicus
GGTTGAGGGTGGCTGGCCCAGACCGGCTTCCCAGTTACGAGGCGCTCCTTTGTATGTTCCTCTTGTGGCTGCGAGACAAACTTTATGAGCTTAAGATTCAAGTTCAGTCGCTTCTTAGAGGCAAACAAGATTTTCAAGGTGTTAGTTTTTGAGAGACAAAGCTCCTTGGGTCAGGGACCTCTCGAAAGCGCATGAGCCTAAATATCTGGCTGGCTACCGGGTTCGAATCTGGCTCCTCTACTGAAGATCATCAACACGGCTGCTATCTTCTGAAACTATT
Organism: Gekko japonicus; assembly: GCF_001447785.1. Classification (NCBI taxonomy): domain Eukaryota; kingdom Metazoa; phylum Chordata; class Lepidosauria; order Squamata; family Gekkonidae; genus Gekko; species Gekko japonicus. The sequence continues at coordinate 281 of NW_015273912.1, forward strand.
TACAAAATCTGTGTCTTAAAAATCCTTCAAGGGGGATGGGTGTGCCTGACGCCTGGAAGCACACCTGGGCGAGGGGACTCACCTGGATG
>NW_015273913.1:0-370 GCF_001447785.1 Gekko japonicus
TTTGTTTTACATAAGATGATCAGAAAACCAGGCTGCTTCCCTGTAACTGTTGTTCAATGAGTTATCAACTGTGCACTTGTACTGCTGAACTTTATGGCCGGTGATTCAGAAACCTCCAGAGTCAATTTTCAGGCACGAAGAAATCTTTCCCTCAAACAGAGCTCAGACTGTGCATGACCATGGCCAGGTGGAGTCATGCACCTTCCCACTCAGTGCCTTTCAAAAATGACCAAGATGACACAGCAAGTTAAGACACCTGCTGCAGATAAGGGGGGCAGGTTGCGCAAATGCACAGATTACTTGAGCGGGAATCTGGAGACCCCACATAACAACTTCCTAAATAAATGCAATCTTAGGATGCATTAACAGA
>NW_015273914.1:0-369 GCF_001447785.1 Gekko japonicus
TGCACAGGTTCCAAAACAATACAGTTGTAAATATAATGAACATCCCTCCCAAACCATTTGGTAATTCACTTGGTACAGCATTTGGGGACTGTCCCATTTTGGATTATAGGTGGTGGAGGGAAGTCCCCACTAAAAAACAACAACATAATTTCCAAGTATCTAAAGGCTGTGTACTCCCCCACTCTGGTGCTACAGAACACACCTCCACTGAATATTTAAAAAAGAACTTCACCCCTTACCACTTCCATGTCTCCACTTCATAAAATAGGGAAAATTCTGCAGCAAGGCATTTCCCTATCTCCAGCCCCAGCCCACAGGAATTCCACGACAGTACAATGAAGGAATATCCAAATGATCATTCAAAGAGGG
>NW_015273915.1:0-369 GCF_001447785.1 Gekko japonicus
AACAAAGTGAACATTATCTGATGGGGAGCTTTGATTCACAAAAAATGTGGTTGGTCAATGAAGCGCAATTGGACTCCTGTTGTGTTTTTACTACTACAGACTAACATGACTGCCCACCTGAAACAGTCTATTGCAAGTGTATTTGATAGTTTATTTCATTAAAAGTAGTGGGGGTCTTTCTTCCAAGTAAACGTGTGTAGGATTTGGTTGCACTGTAGAAATAATTTTATTTTTCTCCCTCTCCAAAATTGTTAGGTTGGTGATGATAAAACCGTGAAGCATTGGAAGATGGAGGGGCCAGCTTATGGCGTACCAGAAGAACCAATACATACAATTCTTGGAAAGGTATTAGTTTATTATCTTGCTTTC
>NW_015273916.1:0-369 GCF_001447785.1 Gekko japonicus
TCAGCTCTTCTTGCAGCAGAATCCTGGGTTACTTGGGGGCCAAATTATGCACCACCTGGTTAATGAAGCTTATTGCTTTTTAAATATTAATTAGCTTATTGTGAGTTGAAAAGGCAAACAGGTTTTTAGCTGACAAAATGCCAGTAAGACAACAGAACAATGTGTTGTTATTTCCATGGTTTTGGATTCAGGTTTTCATGTTGGTCTCAGAGAAGAACCTTTTGCGCCTGACAGATCACCATATTACAATAGATATAGACAAGAAAAAAATAATACAAGGAAATGTCTTCCACTGAAGCCCACGAATGGTGCACCTAGCTTTTAAGGTCAACTCTGACTAGTAAGAGGTCTTAAGAAATATAAAAAGGG
>NW_015273917.1:0-369 GCF_001447785.1 Gekko japonicus
ATTAGTAATTACACTGTTTCTCATCCCTGTCCGGCCCTTTAGTGATCATAGTCCAAAGACAAAATAAATGCTAATCGGAAACCAAGCAAGCAAGCATTGGAAAGATAGGGACAAAATTAAAAAGTAATTAAGTGAAGGAGGATGTGTTTATTACACTGAGGCATTGCCCAAAAACTGAAAATGCACTTCCTTGCTACCAGATGGGCATATATCCAGCAGTCCTCACAGCAAGTTTAAACATTGGAAGTATAAACAGTATATTCTGGATCCTAGCTGAAGAGACAGAGAATATGAAGAAGGCTATGGTAAGGACTGTGGGACAAGCTGAGAGACCAAAGCCATGTGGGACCAGGGCTGCAATGATGAGGG
>NW_015273918.1:0-369 GCF_001447785.1 Gekko japonicus
GAAGTGTGTTGGTTTCTGGGCATGCAAATAGGTCTGAGAAGAGGTCGGGGATTGGCCTCAGTGGCTGCCTTCGAAGCAAAAGGCCGAGGGGAGCGTTCCAGAAGTAAGGACAAGAAGCAGAAGGCAGAGCCAAGGAGGTGCAGTTAGAAAAAGGCAGGATACCCACCACGTCTAAGGAAACGATGCTCTTTTGTTTCGCCAGAAGGAGACGTTTTATGGATCTGTTCCGGGGAAATTCCCCCAAAGAAGGTTTCCCAAATGCACTGGGAATTTTTTCATTTAACTTCTAACTGCACTTTCGTGGCTTTGCCTTCTGTTTCCTCCCTGCCTCCTAAACGGTTATGGCTGCCTCTAAAACAGCAGCCCTGG
>NW_015273919.1:0-369 GCF_001447785.1 Gekko japonicus
ATCCATGACCAACAAGAAATACCATATTTGTATTCAGGTGTAATGCCCATTCAGATGACCAAGCTACTCCAGGGTGAGTTCTTTTAAGTGGAATACCTTGGTCATCTGAACCATCCTGCAAGACAGTGAGGGAAATTTTTACCACACAGCAGGAACAGATGTGTAGAAAAATAGTAATCTGTATACATTCACACACACATCAGTGATTATAACAGATTAGGTTGAACAAGATCTACTAGCATGCAGTAGGATGAGGCAGATGTGACATATTTTAGCACAGGAGTGATCTGGAAATGCCCTCACTGGGTTAAATCCAAACATCCTAAATCCAAACATACCTATATTTTACAAACTGGTTTTTGTAAAAAA
>NW_015273920.1:0-369 GCF_001447785.1 Gekko japonicus
TACAATCACTGGCGTGAACCAGAATCTTCACTCTGCCCACACATACATGACAAAATGGTGGGGTAGGAAATCCACTTTTGACTCCTACCTACCTCAGCTCCAACTGCTCTAGGCAATCTGACTGTACTGCAAAACCGTCCACTTAGAGTGATCATGGGTGTTAGCCATGCAACTCCAGACTTTGTCTGCTGGGGGTGACTCTGTCCTCTGCTCCAGAACTCATCTCTGAACCCTGCCCTACTTCACTTTCAGCCCCACTTCCTGATTCTAATCATGACCCCAGATTATCCCCACTATCTGCCACAAGGTGTCTGCCTCCAACCCCACAAGGCTACTGACCTAGTTCACCCCCTTTTCCTTAACCTCAGT
>NW_015273921.1:0-369 GCF_001447785.1 Gekko japonicus
GTGCCCACCAGCTCAAAAAGTTGGGGACCCTTGGTCTAGATAATAGTGGAGAAACAAACCCAAGCACGAAAAACATGCGACCGGTGCAATCCTAACAACAGTTTATGGGGAGTAAGCCCCATTAGGTAGACTTCAGTTGGATCCTGAGTAGACATGCTGAGGACTGCTCTCTAAAGGCTAAAGCTAGGCAGGAAGACATCAGGCTCTCTAGGGCTCAAGCCAGGAAAACCTGGAAGCCCGATATCACCAAATCTACTGAGCTTCAGACAGCGGGTAAAGACTTTGTTTTCCAACATATTTTTCCATTCATATTTTGTTGCCCACTGCTGTTATTTATCCTTCTGCTCAGGGCTATTTTGGGGCAGGAAC
>NW_015273922.1:0-369 GCF_001447785.1 Gekko japonicus
GTATGCTGTCACAGATTTTGTTTCACTCAGTAGGTGTGAGGTTGTTGCCTGAAACCCTATACTACTTGCAAAAAATAGGATCAAGTTCTTAATATAACTTTGATTTAACATAATTAAAAATACTTAACAGACTTCAGTGAAGTACTTCAAACATTCTCAGGACGAAACATGTACAGAAACACTTGAGATCTGTTTACCCATGAAGTTTTGAGAGACATTTAAGTAACATTGTCTTTTACTTCTTGCTTATTTTGCAAAGAACAATGTGGTAGAAGAACACCAGATACGGGAAAGTAAAAACCCAAAAAGTCCCTGAGGAAGAGATCACTTGGCTATGAAGGGCAGAGTAACTCTGAACCTTACCTATGA
>NW_015273923.1:0-369 GCF_001447785.1 Gekko japonicus
AGCCACCACCTGAAGGCTGACAATCCTAGTTCTAGCCTAAAATTTTAATCGAAGGTATGATAGCCGGTGTTTTAATGGAGAACAAGATGGAAAAGTCAAGTTTACCATAGTGTCCAAGCCAAGAGTTAGAAGCATCAAGAAGAAGATTATAGCCCAGAAAGGTGATAGAGGAAGCCGGGTTAAGGCTTCAGGATAAACCACAAAGGCAATCCCAGGACCTAGAAGTGGGAAAATTAAAGACAGCTATTGTTATTTTAACCAATAACACACATTATCGTGTAGGAAATTATTAAGGAACCAAAAGTAAGGACCAAACTGGCAAGTGGGAAATGCAATATTATGTAGATTGTAGAATTCAGGTGTGCACCA
>NW_015273924.1:0-369 GCF_001447785.1 Gekko japonicus
TTTTTCAATGGGACCCCTATGGTTACATTTCAGCCCTTGCAGGTTTTAATATCTGGGGAGCAAGATTTTTAAGCAGCATTTTATTGGTTTAACATGAGTACACTTCCATTGTTTTATATTGCCAGTTGCTTTGGGAGTACCTGGAGTCAAAAGGTGAGCACGACATGAAATGAACTGAGGTCAAAATGTGAAAAGCTCTCTTTGGGGAAGTAAATATTGGAGGGGGGGGTTATGGCATGCCCCTAAAAGCCTTCGAGACAGAGAAATCTGAGTACACCCCCTTTCCCCAGGCCTTTTATGTATTTTAAGCAGTTACAGACATCTTCCAGTAAATTTTAGGCAATTTTCATTGCTTTGCATATTATATAT
>NW_015273925.1:0-369 GCF_001447785.1 Gekko japonicus
TTCTCCCTTTCCGTGGCCACGTATCTGTGATATCTGCTTTGTCCATGTTACCTTCCTCTGGGATCCTGCTTTAATGTGGAGTTAAAACATCTCCCTGTCCTTCCTGTAACAAGGATTTGGTCAAGAATGGAGGGAAGTGGCCCATTTAGGTTGTGCAGATGTGGTCTGGATTGTGGCTGCAGGCAGACACCTGTCTATTATTCCATACCAAGGCAGGCTGAACGGAGTTCCTCCAGAAGAGAGCTGAGATCATGACTAGGCAAGAACCTTTTCTGCGCTAGGTGATCCTTTTCCTAACTTCCACAATTACAGTCGATTGTCAGCAGAAATGGCAAATCTGAGGTAGCACAAGAAACTGGGCATTCGCAG
>NW_015273926.1:0-369 GCF_001447785.1 Gekko japonicus
TGAGATTTTTGAACTGACACTGTACTTTAGAGAAAAATGGCCTGACTCTGTCTGCAGCACAGCAATCTAAGCATCATTCAGAAAGCTCAGAAAAGTTGCCTGTGTCCCAAGAGCAGAGCATGCCTCATTAAGAGGGAAGGGAAGCACATTTCAGCAACCAGTCAGCTGCCAGATGTTGGGAAGTGTATCATACACGGACAGAAAATGGGAGCATAAGCCAGTTGCTCAGGCAATGCTCTGCTGCTTGTCCACTACGGGTCTTAAGTGGCATAGCAAGAAAGCACATGCACCAAACTATTTTGAGATCTTAAAAAACAAATGAAGTTAGAAGAAGGTAATAATCAGTGTCCTAAATACAATTTGAAAAGG
>NW_015273927.1:0-369 GCF_001447785.1 Gekko japonicus
TTCAAGCCTGCTTTGTTTTCCAGGAAAGATTAGTCATGCCAACAGCCTTCCCCCTTCCCTCTGTTTGACCTCAGCCACAAAAGTGTGTCCATCTTCTCAAGGTCTCAGGCTGAGGGAGGCCTGAAAACAGTTGTTTACCTCAGAATGTTGTGGCTGTTTCCAGGCTCTGTGGTTCTCGGTCAACTTCAAGGGTGTTCGATATGGGGCGGGGCACAGTTCTTGTGGGTGGGATTTCTTGGTCCATGGGGAGCGCTGAGAGCTTGTCGGGCCACCTTCTGAATGAATGTCTGACACATGCGTACGCCGGAAAAGACTGAATTAGGTACCACAAAGTTTGTGCAAAAACAGTGTAAAAATGTTTTTCCCCCC
>NW_015273928.1:0-369 GCF_001447785.1 Gekko japonicus
GTTTGAGTCCAGAGGCCAGGTCTATGGATGCCCAATATTCCCAAACATGAAAAATTTACCCCAAATGGATTTCAGAAATGATACCAATGCTCCCAAAATCTGGGGAAACAATAATCATGGCCTTTCCAAAATAGCAAAAATTAAAACAACTTTTTTGGAGGTGCATGTTCCTACTGCGTTATCCTTGATTCATACTAACTTTGGGATCAAAGCAAAGTATATTTCAAAACAGAATTACTACATATCAAATATTTAAAATATGGGGGAGGATTTCCCCTTTTTAAAAGGTACTTTTCACCCAGTTGTCACTTCTGTTTCCGAGCTCATTCTTCCAATTCTGACAGTATTAAGACATACTTGAATAATTGG
>NW_015273929.1:0-369 GCF_001447785.1 Gekko japonicus
CCTGGAGGTTGGCAACCATATCCATAGACATGGGACAGCCACTGATAAAGCTTGCACTCTAGTCATTATAGAATGTGCTGTAGATAAGGCATATCTTAATAGATGTTGCTGGGAAGGATGAAGTTACTGTGTGGGAAATATAGAAGTGTTTTACGAACAAGGATTATAATAGCATGTTGTGATGTGTACCCCCACATGAGGAGAAGGGTACACTTTACAGAGTTCCACCAGTCCTGAGGGGCTGTAATCCCCATTACCATGGGGAAAAGCAAGGATAAATAGTAAATAATGCATGAGGATTTTAATAGGAACTTATTTCCTTGTCTATATCTGTTGTCCAGATCTCTCATGATCTGCTGGAGCCCATCA
>NW_015273930.1:0-369 GCF_001447785.1 Gekko japonicus
GAATCTGATGCGGGAATAGCAGAGTTGTTGCCTCTTGGAGGGCATTGTTTTGCTTCGGAATCACAATAAGTATCCATTTATTTATTTTTTAGTCTGCATGGCTCTCTCACCTACTGCAAACAATCCAAGACACTTCGGCTTATGTGTCCTATTAAGTGTTTTCTCCACCTTTGCCATCTCTTTTGCCCACCAAAAGATTGCAGTGATGAACTGTCACTCAAATGGAGGGCTTCAGTGAAGAGGAGGAAGGGAGTGAAGTCATGACTCCAAGAACAATCTTTCAGAAGGTCAAAAGGAACTGCAGGGTGGAGAAATATAAGAAAGAGTCATGCGGTTGCACTTACCAATAACCAGGGGTCGTTTCGTAGA
>NW_015273931.1:0-369 GCF_001447785.1 Gekko japonicus
CGGCCTTGTGCGGTTGTGTCTCACGGCACCACCGTGACGCCGCAGTCCAGTCTGGTGTGCGAGCGATAACCGTTGGGCCCCGTTCCGTTCCTCTCTGTGGCGCTGCCTCCTTTCCTTTGTGGTGCTGCCGGTTGCCGTTTTTTTGCACCTCTGCGCCGGTGGCATTGTGATTTATCTGCTGCTGTGTGTTACTCGGGAGGTGACGGCTGTGGCCCGCCTGGTCCTTTGTCTGCCTCGCCGTGCTTGGTTTTTTTATGCTGATGTATCGCCGCGCATGAGGCTCAGGACTGTGGTTCCGGGGCGCATGCAGCGGTTTAGCGCCTGGGTTGCATCCTGCCTCTGCGTGTGTGAGAGTGTGTGTGTGTGTGT
>NW_015273932.1:0-369 GCF_001447785.1 Gekko japonicus
CTGATCCAGAAGGGCTCTTCTTATGTTCCATTCATGGTATTGTTTTTTCTCTCTTTGATAACCTATCCCACTTCATGAAGTGGGCTGTTGCCTATGGCAGGTTTTCCCCCATGAGCCTGTCAAGTGCCCTAGGACCTTTTGTTTTGTACACAAGAAACAGGAATCTTGACCCCCCTGTATGTATCCAAACCCATTCTGCTGCTATGTTGGCTGAAAGGTACAGGGTTAAAAAATACGCTTCACCTTTTTTCTAAGAGCCCTTTTAAACATTGTGGTTTTACTTGTACACCTGTGATCAAGTGGACACTTGAAACTGTATTGCGTAAACATGATATGCCGTTAGCAGTAATGCTCCCTCTAAGCTGTGGA
>NW_015273933.1:0-369 GCF_001447785.1 Gekko japonicus
CCCAACCTACCTGCGTCCGTATCAGGGGCCGAGGTGATGACCACTGGACTGCCAGCCATGGCCACCGTGCCCTCTGCTCCAGAGCCGCCCCCTGCAGGGAAGGAACAGGAAGGTGATGGGGGCGAGGAACACCAGCTGTAAGGACACGCCGCCATGGGCCCCAGGGCCGCACCCAGTGCAACCTCCGCCCAGATGCCTCGGGTGTCCCAGCCAACCATGGGTGGAGTGCCCCTGCAGGGGCCAGGGCCACGACCACAGACCACGGCACCAGTGGCTGCTGTGTGCAGTCACCATGTGCAGGGCCAGGTCCCCACCAACGTTCCTCAGCCACATCTCCCCAGGGGGAGGGGGCCAGGGACACTGGCACAC
>NW_015273934.1:0-369 GCF_001447785.1 Gekko japonicus
GATTTCTCTTTCCTTGAATGTGGCCCAGAATGAGAACAGCTCTGCGTATGGACTTAAACTAGGGAACTAAATTCAAAGGCTCCGGAGTTACGCTGAGCAAATATGACCCATCATCTCTCATGTTGATCCTGCTCTCTCTCTTGAAGACTACAGCAGCCGTTGATAATTTCATTCCGCAGTCGTGTTTTTGTTCTTTGGGTAGGAACTGTTGACCTATTAAGGGTTCGTTTATTCTCTCTGGGACTGGCAAAAAAGAAAGAATCCAAGCATGAAAGGCGTACAAATAGAGACCTGAAGCGTAGAATTTTAACAGGAGCATTAGGACTAAAACCAGAGAAAGGAAAACTAAAATTCTCAGCAAAACCCCCC
>NW_015273935.1:0-369 GCF_001447785.1 Gekko japonicus
CTGTGCGACTGAACAACAACAAAAGCAATACTGGTGGGATGCATGGGGGGGGGGAATGCAAACAACCCAAAGAGATCCATTGCTACAGTCACTGTTTGGCACTGGCTAGGGGCAGGACGGATCCAGACTGGCTTGATCCTGTTACAGTGGTTGGTTAGGAAACTCCTTCGTGCCATACCTTTCCAGCAGCATCTGGAGGGGCGTTCTTCTGGAGCAGGAGGTTGGCCACTTCAATGTTGCCATACTTGGCAGCCACGTGTAGAGGAGTAAATCCCTTCTGTAAGACAAAGGACTTTTCATCAGCAGCAGTCTCTACCACTGAGACCCTGGGCTGTGGTCTTTAGACACTCAGGCAATCTATACAAGGGA
>NW_015273936.1:0-369 GCF_001447785.1 Gekko japonicus
TGAAGGCAATCCTCAAGTCCTCCTGGCACTGCCTTTGCTTTCCAGTAGAGGGCAGCAAACCCAGTTTCTTCCAGCCAAATCAAATATGGCATGTGAAACTGAAACGGATTGTAATATGGGTAATTAAATATTTCCTGATCAGCACTCCAGTCCTAAACTCTATTCCACTTGACGTGAAATCCATCCTGCGGTCTCATTAAATCCCCCTTAATTGGTTTACTACTCATAAATGCAGTCTTGATTTTGCCCCACTTTAGAGACGGGCTGAGCACCAACCTGGAAGGTGGTGAGATGCTACAGAAGTGGGCCGTGGCAGCCCCATCGTCCCCTCATTCTTTGCCCTGGAAAAGAAGAAGAAGAGAAGAGATT
>NW_015273937.1:0-369 GCF_001447785.1 Gekko japonicus
GGACCAATCTGTAGGATCCAACCCGATGACAGCATAGATGCGCACATCAGAGAATCTGGCACACACGTGTGTTACCAAGCAGTGCAGCAATACTAGATGTGGGAGTGGTTCTGTTAAAATGTGGACCTCAATTTTTGCAAAATATCTGTGGACAACTACTGTGGACAAAAGATCTGTCGGCGAACAGGAACTTGGAGTGTTTCAGCAGAAAAACAAACCAAGTAAATCACGAATTGCAGATTAAATATACCTGATTCCGTTTGAATCAGACAGTCATCCTTGAAAGATTGCTCAGTTCCAATTCCCTTCATTTTTGACACTGCAAGTCCCATCGTCACTCTGAACCTGGTGGCCATTTTGAGGGCTCCT
>NW_015273938.1:0-369 GCF_001447785.1 Gekko japonicus
AGAAGGTCCCAGGCTCAGTTCCTGGAATCTCCAAGTAAAGGACCTCAAGGGGGCAACAGGAAAAGAGCTCTCTCAGCATAAGAGCTTGGATAGCTGCTGCCACACAAAGCTGACTATATCAAATAGATCAGCCAATAATCTATTTTAAATGTTTTAATGACTTGATATTTGCTGCCTTGGAGACCGTATTTGGGTGGAAAGGAAATACCTAAACATTTCACATGACTAAATAAATAAATAAAAGAGATTCCTATGTCGATATCTTCAAATATGGAGGATTATTAACTTCTTATCTTGTGGTTTACAAGTCTACAGGTTGTGCCTTCAAGCTTTCTTTGGCAAAAGAAAAAGGTATCAACTTGAATTGGT
>NW_015273939.1:0-369 GCF_001447785.1 Gekko japonicus
CAGGGTTTTGTGGGTTACCTTTTGGGTGTACTCGGGGGGGATGTGCGGCTATTGGTAGGAAGGTAGGATGCTGCTGGGTCCTTTCTAACATTAACGATTTGGCTAGTTAATAATATATTTTTCTACTTTTAGCACTGTGAAGAAAGAAGATATCAAGGGGAGTATCCTAAGATTACTTAATAGGCATAACATTGTCTTTGGTGATTATAAGTGGACCGAGTTTGATGACACCTTCCTAACAAATAATGTGCAGTCTGTTGCAGTTGTGGATACAGAGCTAAAGCTGAAGGAGAGACAGGTATTAAGTATTCCTTATACTAATTAAATAGACAAAACTTAGATGGAATTCACTGCCGCAAGAGGTGGTGG
>NW_015273940.1:0-369 GCF_001447785.1 Gekko japonicus
AAGCCATGCCTTTATGACATACCTTCACATATATACCAAAACCTCCTTGGCTTTGGATGTTCTCCCTGTGAAACTCCCCAAATACTAATAGGCTGAAAAGCAGCCCTTTCAAGGACATGCCAGGCCCTTGGGGCAAGTGAGTAGGAGCAATTCTCATCTGGCAGCAGCATGCCTTTGGCATAAGAAAAACAAGCTCAGTGTGACCCCTTCTAAAATGCAGCTCTTGCCTGGCAAGCACCTCCACAATCTCCAGTTTAGACATGAAAGAAAAATCACAGCAAGCATACTGCCCCCCTCACCAAGTCTTCAAAGCCACAGGAAGAGGATGTAGTGAGAACGGTTTAATAGGGGATTAGACAGATTCATGGA
>NW_015273941.1:0-369 GCF_001447785.1 Gekko japonicus
CCCCCCCCCCAAAGCTCATTCTCCAAATTAACCTCAGAGGGATGGAGTCAGGCGGGGTTGTGAGCGTTGCAGCAGCTGAGTTTTCGGCACTGGTGGGGATCAGGGTCTGCCTCAACGCGGCGCGAGGAGCCAACTGAGAACCAAGACAATTTTTAAGGGCACTTACGTCTTGTTCTCCCGTGCTCCCCGCGACTCTGAGGTGGGAAGTTGCATAGTTTTGAAGCCTTGATGGAAAATTAACTTTCCTTCCGTGCAAAAGCAATTTTTGTCTTTCTAGACTACCTCTGTTCTGGTGAGTAGAAATAAATCTGGCTCCCTTTTGCCGAGCCGACGACGCTTGAACTGTGGGAATGACGAGGAAAGGCGAAA
>NW_015273942.1:0-369 GCF_001447785.1 Gekko japonicus
AAAAGCTGTGGCCATATTTTCACCAAATATGGGCCTCTGGGAGTTTCCTTCCATTGTATCGCTCTGTTTCCTCCCTGAGCCTGCAACTGAGGAAATGTGACTGATTATAGCTCTCTGTTGACTGCCACTCAGAGGGAAATGTAAGTTGGCCTTTGTATAAAATATGAAGTGGAATCAAATGCCAAGCACTCCATTCAGAAACTGATGCATGTTATTGTATTCCTTACTTTATATGCTTTTTAACTTCTCACCTTGATGGCATAACACTGTAATCCACTCAGAGCTGGTCACAGGTGAGAACAACAGAGACAAACCAAGCACATATAGGAAGATGTGTGATTTCATAGGTTTAGTCAAGATTAGCACAAA
>NW_015273943.1:0-369 GCF_001447785.1 Gekko japonicus
TATTAAATATGAATAGACTGACATGGGTTGAATATGTAACATAAGCTGTTCCGCTGGAGTTATGCTATGGTCTTGTAGTGTTTCACTTGACTCCCTTAAAGTGAAACTTACAAAAGCAGTCGAGGGCTGCAGGTTGTGTCTAAATACATAGCCAGCAGGCACACTGGTATAGGGCAGTTCTGCATGTAATAAGCTTCTGCTCCATTTGGTATTTATTGAAGCATTTCATTGCTGCTTTCTCCCTGAAGGGAACCAAAGCAGCTTATAGGAAATTCCAAAACTATTTTGATAAATTAGGCATGTTAAGACCCAGTGTGGTATAATGGTTAGAGTAGGGCATGGATCTGGGAGATCCAGCTTTGAATCCCC
>NW_015273944.1:0-369 GCF_001447785.1 Gekko japonicus
ATTCTTCCCCTCTGCAATGGTGTACATGAGCTGTGTATAAAATATGAAGTTCCTGTCAGCAAAGAAAGGCAATCTTATTTAACTAAAGGGGCAACATGCACCATTGAATAGCAATGAGATGGACTTGGTTACATCTGGTATAAAATGGTTGAAGTATTACAAAGACTCATTTTATTGTTACTGTGTCTGTTTGAGAAGACATGTGTCCTGGACACACAACTGCTTCAGTCTGATGAAGCCAAGCATAAGAGTGAAACCCCACTTCTGCCACTTCTCACTTCTATTGTAAAAGAGCTGTAAATTTAGTTTTTTACAGCTGGCCAAATGGGCAATAACAGACATTTCTAAGGGAATTTTAAAATCAAAAGA
>NW_015273945.1:0-369 GCF_001447785.1 Gekko japonicus
TCCTTTTTATATCCTGGCTCCCTTGTCACCCTGCCCCTTATACTGCCCCCTGCCCATCCCCTGGCTTGCCCCTGGATATAAGTCCCGGGGTGGATCTGCTACGGGTCACGCATTCCTGACCACGGCCCCCTCCTCTACCATCTGCTCCATTGGCCCAGGGGAGCAGTGTGGTCTGGATCCTTCCACCTGGCCCCAGTGGTTCTCATGGCCACAGTCTTGCTTGCCCACCCAAGCAGCCTCATCCTCTTCTGTCCCCAGGCCAATCTGGGTAAATGGGGGACGCTTCACGGCTGGTGTCTGTGATGCTGCTGTCAATCTTCCTGCACTGAGGTGGGTGGCCTGGGGGCAGGGCCGGCTCACTCACTAGGC
>NW_015273946.1:0-369 GCF_001447785.1 Gekko japonicus
GGGGATACTCTAGCACTTGAGAAAAAACTCTATGGTTACCAAAATTCTATGATTACCAATGTGGATAAGAAGAGAGCCAGTATACTGCCATTTTGGCAATTTAATTCTTGTCTATGAAGACAAGGCAAGCTGGGAAGAATTTGGGTGTTCCCCTGTCAGCTGTATGGGGCTCAGAAAGATGGGGTTCACACTGAAAGCTGACCTACATGTTGAAAAACAGCATATGGTACAGTCTCCCGGGACTATACCACTTTAGAATAGGGTTGCCAGGTTCCCTTGCCGTCACAGTGGGGAAATTTGGAGGGCGTTCTGGAGGTGGGTGGAACATTGTTGGGTGATGTCCTGATGCAATGATGTCACCCAGAAGTG
>NW_015273947.1:0-369 GCF_001447785.1 Gekko japonicus
CTAGCCTGAGCTATCCAGGTCAGGGCAAACTTATCTTGGCCAACTTCAATTAGCAACTTTTTTTCAGAGGTATGTCAGGATCAGCACCAGTAAGCCAAAGGGTTATCAGAGAAGCAAGACAGTTGTCAAATACAAATGTCTACAGTCCTTGCAGCTGTTTTAAAGCCAAAAGAAGTGAATGCAAAACATCAATCAAAGCCAAGTCGTGTTATAAAAATATGGGCATCCTTTTGTATATGGCCAAGGTGACTAATCTTAATGGTGACGTTCCAAGTAGGCTCAAATCTGTTGACTTTTCATCGCCTATCCTGACCGAATCATATTTCCAGGCATAATAATTTTTTTAAATCTTTCATTTCATAAGTTTTG
>NW_015273948.1:0-369 GCF_001447785.1 Gekko japonicus
CACTGGACTCAAACTTCGTGCTATTGCTTCTGACCAAGACGGCTATACATCTGATGAACCCTAGTTTGCAGTCAGCTGGCCAACCAGAAAAACTGGGGTTTGAGATGGGTTTGAAAACCATGGTTTCTGCAAACTCAGTTTTGGTGTGATGGCATTGACAAGCTGCAATTTATGACTATTGCCTTGCCTTCAACGGCTGCTTTATCACAGGGATAGGAATGAACGTATCATCCTGAATACAGAGGGGGTGGGGGAATACAGCAGACAAGCTGCCCGAGCTTGCCTCTTGTGCCTTTGGAAGCTGAAACTATAGTTTGGGTTCTAAACAGTGGTGGGCCCAAGACCATGGCTTGAGGGAGGTCTGAATTA
>NW_015273949.1:0-369 GCF_001447785.1 Gekko japonicus
GGGGGGGGGAACCCATGCCGGGACTACCCGACACATAGCCCCTGTGAGGGCCAAAGAGACATACAAATAAAACCAATTCTTTGCAAAAGCACTGTGTGCATTGCAAGTAATATAATACAGTTATTTTCACACATAACGTATATAGTGTTTTTTCGCTTGGAGATGAAGGATGTGGAAAAATACAGATAGTGTAATCACCTGAGAGAGATGGAACTTGGAGGTTACCTTTGCCAGAAAGTGGAGACTGGGTCTGATAACTACCTTTTCAGGGAAAAACTGAATATAAGGGAATTGAACATGACTGCCGCAAGTTCCCAACCCTCCTCACTGACGTGAAGGGAACCAAAAAACAACCTTAAGAGAGAGCAA
>NW_015273950.1:0-369 GCF_001447785.1 Gekko japonicus
TGTTCATATCCTCTCAGAAGCCCTGGCAAACAAGTGGGAGTTGCAGTAGGCTTGTCCATTCAGGTACACCCAATCTGAAATACGATGCAAATATTACTTAAAAACACCAACAGTGAAAAACAGAAAAATGAAACCATTCAACATATGAAGAAACAAAACAGGGAGCATTCACTCATCTTTACCTGGAAGGCACTAGGATATTTCATGCCTTATTGGCCTTCCTGGTGACACCCATCACTCTGATGAGTTAGCAGCACTGAGGCTTACATTCTATGTCCACGACTCTAGTCAGCTGCTTTGGTGGTGCTCAGAAGTGAAACATCATGACCTGATGGGCATGAGGGTCACCATTATGGTGGCCAGATCCAA
>NW_015273951.1:0-369 GCF_001447785.1 Gekko japonicus
GCCCCACTAGGGGTTGCCAGAAGTCAGCACTTAGTGCAGCACTTGTTTGGGTGTTGCCTGCACGGGTCCTAGCAGGATCAGAAAGCTTCAAGTGCGCAAGGGCAAGCAGGCCGTGTGGCTAGAGAGGGTTTCTCGGCTCTAGTGCCTTTGTTGCCGTGTGGCCTTTCCTTGCCAGCGGCAGCACCTACATGAGGGACCTTCCGCCTTGGCAAGCCTGCAGACTCTTTGGGGACTTTGAGAAAGAAATGTTGGGAAGACCCAAGCCAAGTGTCCTCCTACAATGGAAGGAGCAGCTTCCAAATGGATGCTGTCTGCAAGCACAAAGGTGGTGCTTCCTGGGCCAGGCCTGTAGCCAGGATTTTGTCATTT
>NW_015273952.1:0-369 GCF_001447785.1 Gekko japonicus
ATACCTCCAAAGCATCCTCCCCTTTTCACTTTCTAAGGATGGCATATTCTAATAATGTTCTGACAGGCACATAGCCTCTTCCGGTGGCCTGTCTAATATTTATTGTAACTTTAATGGGGGAGGGGGCTTGTGTCATCCTCAAAGGCTCACATTGAGGAACCATGGGTTTGTTTCTGTTTTGCAGGGGGAGATGGGCATTGGAAGGGTTGGCCCAAGAGGACCACGTGGATTTCCTGGCCCTCCGGTAGGACACCATTTCATACAATCCCTTGTCGTTCTTCTCTTATTAGCTTGAGATTCTCTGACCAGCCGCTCTGATGGTTTTAACCGTTGCTGAAAGAAAGAGGAGATAAATCTCTTGATTTTTTT
>NW_015273953.1:0-369 GCF_001447785.1 Gekko japonicus
CATTATAACTTAATATGTATCAAATGTCTCTAATGTAGGAAAATTGCCAACAGTCCCGGCTACTGGCTATTCCATGGAAAATAAAACACCATGGTGTAAGGAGGGAGTGTACATCTGTATGTGTGCACATACACATCCCTTTAAAGCTCTTCATGACCTGGGTCCATATTCCTGAAGGACTATATGGGCCTGTGCACATCATTCCTTATCATTGCTTCAGTTAGCATGTCCTTCTGCCACCTGTTCTTATGCTTTCCCTGTCCTTGCTCCTACTGTGGCCAGGTTGCTGATGAGACTCCCAGTCTGGGAACACATCCAACCTGTGCTCAAGGCATTGCACTGGCCGATAGGATACCAAATTCATTTCAA
>NW_015273954.1:0-369 GCF_001447785.1 Gekko japonicus
TGGCGTTCCCTTCTTAAACTCTCATGGGCCCTGTTTGTTTGTCTATGGGTTTATATATTCTATTTTTAAACATAATCGGTATATATTTATCCGAATCTTAATTAATTTATTTTTTGCTGCCTTGAAGACTCTAACTTGGGTGGAAAGATGTCGTAGAGATTGTTTCAAGTAAATAAAAGAAATAAATATGGAGCACACAGGAACACGCACGAAGTTGCCTTGTACTGAATCCGACCTTCATAAGAACATGCTGGATCAGGCCAATATGGCCCATCCACGCCAACACTCTGGCCAAAACCCAGGTGCCATCAGGGGCTCATCAGTCCATTAGGGTCAGTAGTGCCTGTAGTATGAATGGGAATATAAAGA
>NW_015273955.1:0-369 GCF_001447785.1 Gekko japonicus
GAATTTGATGCACTTCTCCATAAGATGATTTTCACACTGTTTGCGAGGTAGTATTTAAATTTTGCAGTGGACTGAATCATGCACTCCAGACATCATCTAGATACCCAAAGGCCTAGATGTAGAGTGGTTTATAGTCAACAGCTTTATATAACTTTATGGAAGGCATAAAATCACCAAACCACTCTTTGGATGAGTTGGATTCAAGCTCCTGGGCTTGCATGTTTAACATGCATATCTAACTTAAGTTAAAACTGTATGGTACGTGAGCAACATAAAACAAATGTAAATACAGTGTTATAAGTTTGGGTCTCTTGAATATTGTGCATGGATCCAGTTTTGCCGACCAAGAAACTGAAGGGTAATCAAAAA
>NW_015273956.1:0-369 GCF_001447785.1 Gekko japonicus
TGTTTGCTAATGTGGGGGCAGCATTTCCAGCACCAGTTCCTTCATATGATGAGTCCTCTGGCGACTTTTAAAATATGCTGTTTGTGAGTTGAGAGAGAATCCAAAGGAAGCACAAGAACTAGCTTCAGTTAAACTACTACATAAATAATCTAGCATTCTATTGTACCTGCTGTCTGCTGGAGGCCCACTGGAGTCTGGATTGTACTCTATGATCTATGGCAGGCTGGAGTAGATGGTCTTGAATTTGCATGGTTGGGTAACTTAATGGTTTTTGTTCCCTTTCAGCAAGAGAAATTCAGTTGCCTTTTTCTTGCCTTGGGGTTGGGCAAATTCTTGTTGATGTTCAGTCACATAGTCGAGTCTGACTCT
>NW_015273957.1:0-369 GCF_001447785.1 Gekko japonicus
ATGGTCTCCTAATTCTTGCATCAATTTATCCAAATGAGTGCATACCACTAATTTTAGAAGTGCACACATATACAAAAGGTACAAACTCTTATCTTTAAAGTTACACATATGGAGAGTCCATTGCTATTCCTAAATAATATAATGCTTGTACATAGTGAAACATAATGAAACTGAAACATCAAATGATTATTTGCATGCATGGATAGGCTATCACAGATCTGACTGTACATATTGAACACATATAACTTCCAATACAATACCATCAAACCATTTCAGACATCCATTGCCCATCAGAGACTACAATCTTTTTTAAAAAATACTTTTGCAAAATTTATTGAAGTAAATGAACAAGTAAACAAACAAATAAAT
>NW_015273958.1:0-369 GCF_001447785.1 Gekko japonicus
GCTGTTCGTCCATTCCACAAAAAGACTGATAAGAATTCTATTTTACATTTCGAATCACATCATGTCAATCATTTAAAGTGCAATCTGCCATATAGTCAATTCCTTAGGATTAAGCGCAACTCCACCCTGGAGGAAGACTTTAACAAAGAAGCACACAGACTCACAGAACAGTTTCTAAAAAGAGGTTATCCTGAATGGGTGGTTAGAAACGCCCGTTTCAGAGCAGAACGTCGGGATCGAAAAGATTTGTTCAATGAGAAAAGGGTACACCCGCATGATGATAGACTTAACTGGGCATTAGAGTTCACAAACAAGTCATTTAATATTAAAGCTATAATCATGAAACATTGGCACATCCTCAGTGATATC
>NW_015273959.1:0-369 GCF_001447785.1 Gekko japonicus
CCCTCCTGTCTTCCATCATCCTCCAGAGTATATAGTACCAAAAGTAATGTGTTAATGGTAATATTAATTAATATATATCAGCTGTTTGAATCTTTCAAAATATCAACCACACTTATCCAAAGGGTTTTCATAAATATAGCCACACCTTTAGAATTTTGAAAACCAGTTGCAGTGTATAGAACACTTAATTTTGCGCATTCCAATAAATGAAATTGGTCTGGCTTTATATGAATTTCCTACAGAAATACCACATACTCATTTTTAGGGATGGGCATAAACAAGCTCACAAATCAACGTTCGTGATTAATTTTGGGCAGTACATGCTTCGAGAAGTCAAGTATGTGGCAGGTCAACCAGCACAAACTTTCC
>NW_015273960.1:0-369 GCF_001447785.1 Gekko japonicus
CAGTACCCCAGTGTTATGTGTGACTGTGAGTTAGGTCAGGAGACCCTCAATCTGACTCATGTCACATATCATCTAGCTGAGAACTCAGTAAATGTTTATTTGCATTCATTCTCTTTCAAAGGGAAAAGTGTTTTCCATGCTCTGGAAGTTTTTAGCAGTTACATCTTCCTCTCAGTACTTTCATACACACCATAGTCGGCTACTCCTTATTAATTAATTGTCTGTGTTGCCCTTAGTGACTTCTCTGGGTTTAACATTATGGAATTCTTGCTTCTGAAATATTAAAGTTACAGCACTGTTGGCCAATTGTATTCATCTATAAACTCGTTTTGCATTTAATTCTTATGAAAAACTACTGAGTAGCTCAGA
>NW_015273961.1:0-369 GCF_001447785.1 Gekko japonicus
ATTTTGATACCAGGGCTCATGTCACTCACATCATTAGCATTATCTGGTTGAAGCTGGCAATATCTCAGAGCATGTGCTGAACACCTTTTCAACACTGCTGAGTAACCACAGTCAGTTGACTTTGACAGACTGTGTTTGCTCGAATTCTGCTGAGATATACCTAACGGGAGGTGGAACAGACAATGGTGGTGAATCATCCCTTTCTGTGTTTTCTGAAGAACCTTCTATGGCATTTCTCTGCTCATTGAACTAATGAACGGATAAGTCTTAAGATCAATGACATTCCTTGGGAGATGACTGCTAATTAATTGTTTTATGCTTCATTAAGGAGTCCTGTTGGATAACATGGAAAAAGAAGACATTTTCTCT
>NW_015273962.1:0-369 GCF_001447785.1 Gekko japonicus
TTTCTTTGGAGTAGTTTTGGACATAGATATTCAATAGTGGGAAATTCGAGCATACAACACAACTTTATAAATGGAGAACAAGGCAAACATGTATAGTTTCCACTGATACTTTAGTTCAATATAAATGACAGACTTTCTAATGGAGAACACTAGGCAGACATGATCGTATTATTCCCACGTTTCTGTGGCCTGCCTCTCTCCCAAGGTTCATACATCTCCTCTCCGTTGAGGCGAATGTTTCGTATTCTGAATAAAGACTCACCCACAGGGGATTTTTCAGAGAACCACAGTAATCCCTTTTCCTGGGTATCCTTTTTTGGGTTGTCTCCCTCACAAGCCAACTCATTCACACTCCTCACTGTTCTTTTT
>NW_015273963.1:0-369 GCF_001447785.1 Gekko japonicus
ACACACACACACACACACACAAAACTTGCTGCAATCTTCTTGGTCTTGAATCTGGAACTGTTTTTGCTGCTAGCTGCCTACCAGGCTAACACCTTGTCCACCTTTATGCTTGATCAGTTCTACTCTGGCTGCCCGCGCGGATCTCTAGGCTAGAGGATATTCTTGGGAACAAAAGTGAGTGGTTCAGGGTAGAGGGATTCAGGTAGTGGAATGAAATCATACCACTGTGAATTCACGTGTGAATGACCATTACCACTGGACTGTGGTGTCTGGGATGAGAAGAAGTTCTGCCTGTAGTTTTAGATTCTTAGAATTCATTCTCATCACACCAGTTCATCCCCTGTTTATTCAGTGTTGGAAAAAAATCTT
>NW_015273964.1:0-369 GCF_001447785.1 Gekko japonicus
TCTGTGTTCATTACTGCAGAAATCTGTCTTATCTCAACTAATTCTGCTTGCTTTGTGACTAGCCGATGTGGTCCTCCCCCCAAGACCATCTTGGAATTATGCCCAGATCTGTTTCCTCTTATTTGGCAGAACTGTGGGGAGAGAAACTATCCCCATCTCTGCTTGTGTACCCCAGATTTGGCTAGGCAAAAATCTCTCTTACCCACGCTCCTCTTTACTCTGGGCTTGAAATAAAGCGCGATGCAAGATTTCAGTTGCAGGTTACCAAACATGTCCTGCACATTAAACCCTTCCGTTCTCCGTAGCACCTGCTCTGCTCTCACCTACCACTTGCCATTCATTCACAGTAGAAGAAGAAGAGATTGGATT
>NW_015273965.1:0-369 GCF_001447785.1 Gekko japonicus
ATATATATATATATATATAAAGCTAACCACAGGACACCACCAAAGGGGCTCAAAACCATCTCTTCTAGAAACTGGAGTATTTTAGCTGAAACCAAAGTGGGAGCTCATTGAAACATGTCCCATATCTTTTAATAGAAAGCCTCAAAAATGTCTACGTACAAAACTGGCTAAGCTCTATTTCTATAGTTATCTAAGGTGGAGTGTAATTTGTACTTAATTCAACTTTGCAGCAACCCAGTGTATATGTTTGACATATGGGAGCGCAGACTGAAACTGATAGTGATTTCCTCCCTGAGGTCTCCAAAGGGTTTACAGTGGAGCTGAGATATAAACCCAACCTTCCCAACACTCTGTCACACCGTGGCCAAA
>NW_015273966.1:0-369 GCF_001447785.1 Gekko japonicus
TTACTGTTTGCAAGGCTTAGATTTGAGCAACAAGCTGAAGGATGAGTTTTGGCAATCTCAAGCCTTCGACACTGGGTTCCCTGGGCAGGGTGAACAACAGAGATGGAAGAACAGATGCTTGTCCAGAGGTTAGGGGCATTGTGAGTGCGCTGCATACCAAGCTTCAGAATAACTGTTTGGCTGCAAGGCCAGCTTCAGAAGGCAGTGAGGTCAGACATTCTCCAGGACCTCACAGTAGCCAAAGAACCCTTTCCTATTTCCCTCTCTCTTTTTTATGCATCCTTTCTTCCAAGGAGCCCAGAGTCACATCCATGGCTTTCTGGTATTTTGACCTCACCATAAACCTGTCTGGTAGGCAAGGTCAAGGGA
>NW_015273967.1:0-369 GCF_001447785.1 Gekko japonicus
TTTTTTTAATGCCTGCATCACTTAGAAGTTTTAGTCACTTCCCACTTCTCTGAGTCAAATGAAATTACAGTGGCCACACTGCAGCATTTAATTTTCTTGTATAACAGAGAGTACTGGAGACTTAAGGAGAATTTTCCTTAAGGCCAATATTACAAAGATTCCTCTTTTACAAATATACAAACTGAGAACATTGAGGTAAAAAGGAACTCCCCAAAGGCTGCAGACCTACTACCCTGTATCAGAGTCTCAAAAAGGGACCCTACACCCCGAAGTAATTGACCTTCAGCCAACTCATGGTGTCTTCAAAACTGCCAGCTGCAGCTCCTCATACCAAATCTTCCAAGACCTTGCCTCAGACCCTGCCCCCCC
>NW_015273968.1:0-369 GCF_001447785.1 Gekko japonicus
AAAAAGGCATTCACAGCAGTCATACAGGATCAGTCAAATGAGTCACTGTATACTGAGCATCTTTCCTTTCATGCATAACATCTGAGTTTTCGCAGTCTGGGGCTGAAGGCAGGGAGGAAAAGGGTATATTTATGTCTGACTTCAGAGTGAAAGTGATGCCAAGGATTTGCTGCACCACTGGAAAGGAAAAACTAATATTGGCAGTCCTGATCTCTTCTCCTATGTGCTTATTTTTTGCATTATGTCACACTATACTAGTCACAGTTCATATGATAGGTAACAAATATTAAATATTGGAAAGAAAGAGATTATTGTGGTGCATGGGAAAGAAACAACATTATTTAAATACAATACAGGGCTTTTCACCAA
>NW_015273969.1:0-369 GCF_001447785.1 Gekko japonicus
CTCCAGACCCCACCTGGAGGGTGGCATCCCACTAGCCATGGAGCTACTGAGTCACATGTAAGTCTGACATGCATCAGCAAGCAAACGAACACCCACCCCAAAAAGTTGGAGGTCAGACCCGCCAGCTAGTCTGGAGATCAGTAGTTATTCCTAAGGTCTCCAGCTCATGAGCTGGTGACTGACTTACAACTTGAAGGGAGCCATCTCCGTGTCCCCATGAGAAGGTTGAGTGCAGCTCAATGACTGATCAGGGGGAGAGCTGTGCCGCCCGATACCCAGCATGCACTCCAATGCATGGAGGAGATATTGGAAAGCAGGGGATTCCAATGTGAATGTTAGAAATAAGGGTCTGTCGGCTTGCTAGGTGCC
>NW_015273970.1:0-369 GCF_001447785.1 Gekko japonicus
ATCAGTTTTAAACGGGGCGGCTGGAAGCAGCAGGGGTGAAGATCTGAAGGGACATACAAACTTTCACCATCCCATCAACTTTTAAACTTTGCCATGAGCTTCCAGAAACAAAACCAGTTTTGAATCCCGGGAAGTCAACTTTCAAGTTTGTCATTGGCAGTTGCAGCAGAAAGCTTTTAAGCAGAACAGAAAGAAAAAGTCAACCGCTTGGTCCATTCCCACTGTTTTGAGTCACACAACAGCAGGAAAGAAAATCAAGTCCTTGCCAGGTGTTTTATTCCACACATGGAATTCCAGGAATTGACACACTAAACTCGGGTCTGCCACATGCGTCCTACTGTAAACAGAGTTCATTCGAGGTTCCCGGCC
>NW_015273971.1:0-369 GCF_001447785.1 Gekko japonicus
CTATTGGTTACTATTGCCTTTTGAGTTGCCTCTTCTTTTAATGCAAACTTGGATTCTTTTGGAGGGCTTTGACTTTAATGTCTTATATTCTAACTCTTTCATTGTTCAACTTTATTTCCTGACTAACCCTTCCAGACATGATGCATGCTGGGGGGAAAACTGATCCTGAAAAGATCAAAGCTCTGTTCAGTTGTTACAATTGTTGTATGCTACCCATAATCTTCCCAATATGTGCCATGCAGCTGCCACTCAATGTGAACAAGGTAATGTGGGGCCAGTGCCAGGTTTTGAGGGTACCACTTGTTCTCTTTACCCACCACCATGCCCCTACACATGCCCTCCAGTATGGTGTAGTGGTTAAGAGCACGG
>NW_015273972.1:0-369 GCF_001447785.1 Gekko japonicus
TCAGCTTCTATAAGCTGATGTAAAAATTCCCACATGCCTAGGTAAATCCCGCAGTTGGGAGTGACGTGTGACTACAAAGGTGACCACGAGACAAACAATTACAAGTACGTGGAGGCCTGCTGTCATCTTTGTGATTACTGTACAGTCCCACATGGGAGACTAGTAAGCTATATATCCATGGAAGGCAGGTGTGACGCTTTCATGCCAATAATGACCATAGGACAGCTTCCATAAATTTCCGCTTCTTTCCTAAAATTGAGATAATCAGAATAATGTCTGATAAATGTCAAAGATGTGGATCACACTGCAGCTTTACAGACCTCATCCACTGGGACTCTCTTAAGAAGGAGGAGGAGAGGAGGAGATTGG
>NW_015273973.1:0-369 GCF_001447785.1 Gekko japonicus
CTCACCATGGGAGGTGGAGTGACAAGAGACCACTCCATATCAGGACTCCTCAAGGGAGCATGGGCTTGTAGGACAAGCATGAAGCCAGCCGACCCTCCTGGCCCCGCCTTCATCCCAAAAAGGCTGGTCCTACCCAGCTGGTGAGGGACAAGGGCAATAGAAGGCCGCGTGATCACCTCTGCTGAGGCCAGCCTGGGTATGGTTGCTCTGGGAGAGCAGTGGGAATTTCTCCATTAGCAAGGACTTTCCCTCTCAGGGAGTTTTCCCCAGGTGATGTTGCTTGCTGCAATGTGTTGGGGGCCAGCTCTGGGCCTACAGGATTACAGGGTAGAGCTCTTAAACTGGGGGCTCAGAGCCAGAGAACAACAG
>NW_015273974.1:0-369 GCF_001447785.1 Gekko japonicus
GAAGAAGGTGCCCTCCGGTCTTCTTCTGGAAGCCCATTCCGGAGCGTGAGGGCCGTGTGCCCAACTGTGGTGTCTGGCTGCAAAAGTTTCCATGGTGGGAGCAGATGGGCCTACTAGAAGCAGCTGTTGCGAGGACCTCACAGGGCGTGTGGTTCTGTTCAGGGGAATGCAGTACTTCAAATACAAGGGTCCCAGTTTGTGAAGGGCTTTGTGGGCAATCATCAGCACCTTACATCGACCCTACAAGCTAGTAGGAAGTCAGAGATGTTGTTTCCAGATGGGCATAGTGTGCCGATGGTGGCTCATGGTGCTTCATAAATGGGCTGCAGCATTTTTCACTGATTGAAGGTCAAAAGAAGACGGGGATGG
>NW_015273975.1:0-369 GCF_001447785.1 Gekko japonicus
TCTGAATGTCTTCCATGCCCTAGTAAGAGTTGCCATGGGCACACAAACACACACACAATACCAAAAAATAAGCCAAAAAGAACTTGAAGCAGAACAAACTGGCTATGGCGAAAGGGGAGAAAAGCCACCGTTACCCACTATGGTCAGTTTGCTATTTTCTTGCGTGGTTACCATGATAGTGGTGGAATTATTCCCCCTTTTCTGTGACCATATCACTGTCCTTCCAGCAGCCACCCAGATGGTGGGATGAGAAAGTGGAGGCTATAGAGAAGGATTTGGGAGTTACTGAAGAGGACACCATTTATTTCCTTTCCTGACATGGGGCCCACACCTCACCACTTACTCTTCTTTCAATACCTCTTACTGAAG
>NW_015273976.1:0-369 GCF_001447785.1 Gekko japonicus
CCCCCCCCCACCTAGGGAATTCCCCTCCCCCATTCATGGCAAACTGAGGCAGGCGATGTTTGACACTACCCACTGAAACTGACCTTGTTTAGGAGCAGAAATAAGCGCAGCTCCATTGTCAGAGGTGAAAAAGACAAAGGTGTTCTCACTGATACCCAGCTTTTGAAGGTGACTCAGTATTCTCCCTACACTGCTGTCAATCTCTCGCACTGCATCACCGTACCTGAGAAGCAGGGAGAGGAAACACAAGACGGTCAAGAGATGTGGGGACAGTGCTTTGCGCTTCTGGGCTCTTTCAAGGCGTGGACATGAAGCTGCCTTATACTGAATCGATCCTTGTTCCGTCAAGGTCAGTATCGTCTACTCAGA
>NW_015273977.1:0-369 GCF_001447785.1 Gekko japonicus
GAAAAATCTGTTTAGCCTCCACATGGCCCTGATCAGCAGATTTAGCTATTCACAGATGGGCATCACAGGTAGCTAATAGTATATAAATTAAATCATATTTTGCCTGATCCTGTTGTTCTTGTGCTGTAGTTGTGGTGGAGGTCAGTCTGGAGGGAAAAATGAGCCTGTTCTATGGCTATGATCCAAACCCTCATATACGTAAATTCCCCCATCTGGGGGGGAGTTGTGTGATAGTTCTTGGAGTCATATTAAATTATTTATCTGCTAGTTTCAGATTTCAAAAAGCACTAATTTCCTTTATCAGTATTTATTGGGGGGAGCTGACTGTGACAGAAGACAGCTCTGTTGAGAAATGGACTAATTTATGGT
>NW_015273978.1:0-369 GCF_001447785.1 Gekko japonicus
GGGTGGAAGATGGACTTGGCAGCCCTAATTGTAACAGACCCCGCAGGCCCCTGATCTCGAGTGGGAGGTTGTTCCACCAGGATGGGACTTGGTGACCAGGCTTAACAGCGGCCTCCTTTCCTTTCAGGAGGCCTTCGGAGATGTTGCCTTGTTCTTCTATGACAAGCATGGAGGAGAGGTGATCGGTGTCCTCTGGAAGCCTTCCGGCTTCGAGCCGCAGCCCTTCAAGGTGAGGTCTCAGTCCTGGGATACGGGGCCTCGATACTTCCTGTACGGGACATGCGTGAAAGACACGGCTCCTGCCCCAAAGGCTTGCCATTCACCTTACAGTTGATCCTGATCCTTCCAGTTTGGTGTCGTGGTTAGGAG
>NW_015273979.1:0-369 GCF_001447785.1 Gekko japonicus
AGGGCAAATAATGAAACTTTATAAGAGACCACATCACGCCAACCCCTCACGATGCGGAGTTGCATTGATTTCTTCGCAGTATGATATACATGCTCCCTAGGAACAGACACTTGAGAAAAAAAATTAAGTACAACTTTGAAACTGCCCAGTTGCCCTGTTGGTGTTTCCACTCCCTGTGACCTTAATTAAGTTATTAAACAATGCAGTTTTAGAAGTGTGTGGTATAGCAGTGGAAAATTGTCCATCTCGCATTACTTCTTGTGGCACAGAGGCCCTGTGACTAGTTCCCCTCCTGTCCCTTTTATATGTGGAAATGAAATGCATACCTTGATGACATCATAACAGAGTTTGAGTCCAGTGGTACCTTTA
>NW_015273980.1:0-369 GCF_001447785.1 Gekko japonicus
GTTTTAGCATGTTTGGCATCATCCACTTGCTTGACCAATGTCCCTAGACACTGATTCAGGAAAGATATAGCAGTATCTAGAGGTTTAGACAAGGAGATATGTGATTGGGTGATACCAGCTCTGTATGATCTCATTCAATGACATATAAATATTTAAAAGCACAAAACCTTAGGAAATGCCACAAAATAACTCAAAGGGTATTTATTGAATTGGCCTCATGAAAGGAAACTTTTTGCTACAGTTCTGGCTTTATTTTAAAAAAGAAAAAAAGATTGAAACAATGGAGGAAAATGTGATATATCCCCTAACCCTTCTCAAAATGACTCTGCAAGACAGAATCATCAGTGGTATTGATTGTAGGTGACAGAA
>NW_015273981.1:0-369 GCF_001447785.1 Gekko japonicus
CAGTAACTACATTTCTAACTAAAGTGATATAAAACAGCATACAGCTTCTGGTTCAGACAGATGTCTTGTTTTCTTTAATTAATATAGCCCATGTTGCTGTAAGTTCATACCAACATTGTAAAATATTTTTCAGTACTTTTAAGTTCTTCCTAAGAAATAACTGGTTGTCAGCCCCCTCCCCCCAATTCCTGGTGAGGTATTACAACAGTTGGAATATTTACTCATATTGAGCCATGTGATAGCAAAAGTGTTCCCTAGTTTGGGAATGAACTATTCCTCCTCCTTCTCTGATGTTTACCTCCACATTGTAATCCAGTATCCCCTTTGCTTGTGCTTTGTGCTTCTAATGTTCCTTTCCCAACAAAGACA
>NW_015273982.1:0-369 GCF_001447785.1 Gekko japonicus
TGGGCACTTGTTGCAGAATCATATCATCAGTCCTCTGTGATTATGGTTCTCAGATATAAACATTTTTTTCCCCTGAAATGATGCTGTTAACCTTGAGCATATCACAGTTGCAGTGCTCTATAGCAGCACCATGTGTGAGAAAGAAGTCAGAAGTGTTCAGGTCTTCCCCACATGGGGATATACATCCACAACCTTGAGGGGCATAAATTTAAATCTTTTTTTTAATGAATTGTTGTATGTGTTCCAGTTGGTTGATTTTGAAGCCATGACAGCACCTGATTCTGAGACCTTCAGTAGAACAGCAAAAGATTGGCTGAATCTGAAAAGGTAATACTATTAATGTTGGCTCAATCTGTTGTGCATCCTCTA
>NW_015273983.1:0-369 GCF_001447785.1 Gekko japonicus
TTTTGGTATGATGTCTTTGGGGGGGGAAGCGAGTCGTTTGTATCACTTTCCTCTCTATCTTGAGCAGGCTATTACACATAAAGTAGGAGCCACCTTGATATTTGAGTAAACAAAAGATCTTTAAACCATGTAATCATATAAGCAAAGAAGGGCTAGTTCAAATGTGGAGCATTTCTTTACGTGACTCATCACAAAAGCTCATGTTTTGAAAGTGATGATATATTGTTTCATACCTAACAACTTCCTTACACAGATTGAGAATCCATGCAGGAAAAGGTGTGCATTAAGTAGATGTCCTCACATACCACTGATAAATTCAGTTTGCATATTCTTTCTTTCATGATGTACTAAGCAAACAAAGATAAAAAA
>NW_015273984.1:0-369 GCF_001447785.1 Gekko japonicus
CAAAAAAACTAAGCAACATACTTGAACAGGTTGGTAATATTGTGCGACTGCGCCGTATGTTCTGTTACCACAAACATCCGTGAAAACCAGAAAATGGATATGGTCATCCTTTGATTCACTTGTTACAAAAAATCCTCCTAAAGAACAAGACAATCTTTTTTAGCATTGCTTACAGTAAAAATATTCCATGTCCCCATTAACCAATGATGCAGGTTACAACCCCTCACCTTTAAAAAGGCAGACAAACTTGAGATAGAGAAAGGGGAGTCAGGAATGACAAAACTTGGTTTAATCTTTTGCAGCTTTATACGCCACACACTCCTCAACATTAATGGCCTCAATTGCCCTCAGGTGTTTCATGATGATTAG
>NW_015273985.1:0-370 GCF_001447785.1 Gekko japonicus
TCCAAGATGGGACCCCAGAATCTGCCACCCCCTGGCCAAGCAAGGAGTGGCCCATACTCTGTGCAGGGCGGGCAGAAGTTGTAATGGTACAAATCCTGCTGCCTGAGCCTCAGATGAGGCAGGTGTGTGATGCCTGCTCTTCCTCTTCTTCTGCTACCCCAGACTCCTTGGAGGAAGTTTATGAAAGAAAAATGTATTCACAGGTATTCATATTTCCAATAGTACCGCTTGTACCTTTGGGCATATGCCACCTAATTGAAGTGAAAGTAGTTGTGCAAAAACTCACAATAACTTCATTTGGGTACATACAAGTTTAGTGAGAATTGCATTTGTTATGTTGTAAAAAGAAGACCCTGATGCTGGGAAAGAT
>NW_015273986.1:0-369 GCF_001447785.1 Gekko japonicus
AGGACAATTTAAGCAAGAGGGCTGATTTTCCTACCTTAAATGCCCTCCACCTCCAAGCTACTACTTGCTTCATTGAGGGGAACTGCCTATATGTTTCCCATAATTTGTGTTTTTATATAATCAGTATGGGGGAATAAGTATTTTGAGACTGGGAAGATTGGTAGGGAGAGAGGAGGAGAGTTTATGCTCTCTACTCAGGGTCCTGATCCAAATCAGGGCCTCCTTTTTTATTTTTTAAAAAAGAGCTAGAGATGCATTCATGGATCTTCTGGGATTTCATTTGATTTTGCTCTCAGACATACCTAAAAGGAATAAGCATTTAACATATAGGATACCGAGTTTTCCGGTTTATGGCAGCGCGCTGAGCAG
>NW_015273987.1:0-369 GCF_001447785.1 Gekko japonicus
CAGAGTCGGCTGCCGGGGCTGCAGGCTTAATCAAGGTCCTTCTCATGATGCACCATGGAAGGATCGTCCCCTCCTTGCACTTTTCTGAGAGCACCAGCAGCATCGATACACAGAAATTAAACCTCTCCATTCCAACCCATGTGGAGAAGTGGGAGGAGTCTAGTGAACTGGGCAGGGTGGCTGGGGTCAACTGTTTTGGATTTGGGGGCACCAATGCCCATGTTGTTGTCAGACAGGTTAAACAAAGCCAGATTCTTCCCCCAATGAAAAGGCCTGTTGAACTGTTTGTCCTTTCTGCGGCCTCAGGGCACTCTCTCAAACTGGCACTGGAAGACACGGCTAGACGTGTGAACACAAGTGAGTCAGTAA
>NW_015273988.1:0-369 GCF_001447785.1 Gekko japonicus
CTGCAGAATGGGTGTAATATGCATACTCTACCAAGGTATGCCTTGAAAGCTGAGCACTGACAACTAAACAGCAGTGCTACTGAGTCCATATTTGTAGAAAGAATTACAACATGTTGGGCATCACCATGCTAAACTGCTAGGATTACTAGCCTCCAGTAGAGATATTTCACATTCGACACTTGAATGTCAATGGCACTGACAATGATGGCTACACATGGCCAAGAAAGATATTAAATTACATGTGAAAGGGGAGAATATCCTATCCTTTGTGTTGTTAGTTTGATGCAAGCAATTTAACAATCACTTGCAAGTTGTTCTTTGTTTTAAAATATTCATCTGTATAGTCCCCTCACCGTAAAATCAATGCCC
>NW_015273989.1:0-369 GCF_001447785.1 Gekko japonicus
AGAAGTGGGGCAGGATCATCGTGTGAGGGAAGGAGGGCAAACATTCTCTTTTCCCCCTCTCATACCTCACCATGTAACTCAGGGAACGTATTGTCTGATGTGGGGATTCAAACACCCATACAGAGTTCAGGTATACTTGAACGATATGTAAAGAAATATCAAGGGTTGTAGATGTCCGTAGGAACCACGGGCTAAAGAGGGTCCCTGGGACACTGAAAGAAAACATCCTTTGAAATACTGGAACCCTGCCTACAACAGATCTCTTGCATGTGGCCGGGATGAGGCTCTGAGGGAAAAACGCTACTTCCGACAGCGGATGTGAATGGCTGTGTTTCATAGCAAGGGAGTTGTGCTAAACTAGGGTTACTA
>NW_015273990.1:0-369 GCF_001447785.1 Gekko japonicus
AAAAAGAATTATGACTTCATTTGTTGTTATAGAAATCGAAGTGCTATAAAGCATTCTTGCTGAATGTTAATTTATTTTGAGTTGGTTTAATGGAATTTCGTATCCATTTATAGCGCTGTATTATATTGTATTGTGGCAGTCCCTCTCAGGCAAAAATAATTAAAACGAATGGTTAAAAACAACAGGATGTTGAGAAGGAGTAATGAAAGAATGCTTTCTTAAAAAGAAGAGTCAACAATCCATTGAGTAGCATGCGCACAACAGGAAAAACTGACGGCCTTCCCTTTCCATTACCCCTATGATTGCTACTCAGTGAAGTGTTCTTTTCTAGGATCCATTCTCAGGACCTATTTATTGAAATCACGTACG
>NW_015273991.1:0-369 GCF_001447785.1 Gekko japonicus
CATGATTGTGCCAACATGGCCAAAGCAAGTTCATTTCTTTGGTTAATGCATCTTGCTGGCTTCAGTCTAGCTAAAGTATTTTTCAGAGTGCTTTTATCAGGCAGGGATGCTAAGAATTTTGACAGGAATGTGACTGCCAGTTAAACTTAACACAGTCAAACCTCTCCTTTGCATGCAAGCTGCACCCCTTCACCAGATCAACTCAATGTTTCAGCTCTAAGTTCTGCTCAGATGTTGTGTGGAACAGATTTGCACATGCACAACAGACACTTCTGCTACACAGTCATGGCCAGGTCACGTCTTGATAAATAATCTATATTATTAGCTTGGACTGCTTTTGCACTTGCACTGTTGGTGAACTAAGGCTCC
>NW_015273992.1:0-369 GCF_001447785.1 Gekko japonicus
AGTTCAGGTTCATCTGGGGAAACTTGCTACTGCTCCAACATTTCTTTTTGCTCATGATTACTGCCATTCCTTCTCCAAATTTTAAGCCGATGATGGCCACTTTTAAAAATTTCACTATTGAAAAGTGTCCGCACAAACAGAGCCTTTTGAAAACCAGCACTTTAGTGATATTTTATTTGAATGTTTCACAAACCATGTCCCAAACACTGATGAGCTAAAAAATTTAAGGCTCTTTTCCACCCAAAGGTGAATTTTAATAAACTGTTTTAAGGCATATTTAGGCAACCTTGGAGTTACCTGAGCATTAAAAAAAATAATGCAAATGTCTGGATCTTTCCCCTGCTCAGATACCAGAAGAACTGGTCAGTT
>NW_015273993.1:0-369 GCF_001447785.1 Gekko japonicus
CCCCCCCCACTTTATTCCTACTCAACCCACTGAATGAGATTAAAGGGAATGGCTTACCCAGGACCATAGTGGTCCATGGGAAGCAGCTGCCCAACACAGCTCTGCTGAAACCCTTACTAGTTCTTTTGGCTCATTGTTCATCACCTGAAGAGTAGAGTATTTGCACCAGCACCTCCCTGCTCTGTCATGTGTGGGACATGGAGCTGTGGATGCCAGTCAGCAGTGAGATAGTAAGGGCTGCCTGAGTAAGCAGGCAGGTGGAGCAGCACTCCTCCTGCCTGCATGTATGGTGCACAGGTGCCAGACAGTGGCAAGAGATAAGGACAATAGCACAGCATGGCTCTCTTGCTCAGCTGCCTGCGGCAGATC
>NW_015273994.1:0-369 GCF_001447785.1 Gekko japonicus
GCTGAGAAACGACTTGGCAACCCTAGCACTGGGGCAAACTGAGGGGGCCCCCTCCCCATGGCCATTTTGGCTGGGGAAAATGGTGCTCAAGGGCCTGCTCTCCCCCTGAGCTGCGCTCTCAAGCTGAATCAGGCCCTGGCGTCCTTGGGGGTGTTAGTTTCCTGATGGCGTGCATTACTGCCAGCTGGGCTGACCCAACACGTCTCAAACGTGTCATATTGTTTGGCCCTTAGTCATAGCCCTGAGAGCCAAAGTAATGTAGGTTCCCTGTGTTTTTCAGTATACAGCCTAAGGTGTTTAATATTGGCTGCTGTCTGATGGCATACTGCTTGGCTTTGCTTGACTCAGGCTGTGGTCACACACACACAC
>NW_015273995.1:0-369 GCF_001447785.1 Gekko japonicus
GTTGGCAACCCTAGGACTCAGTCTGCCCTCCTTGTTCTGGAGCCAGGCCATATCTTAGTCCTGGGCTTGCCTCCAAGCCTCTCTGTTGTGTCAGATGTTTCTGTTTACATGTCGCACATTCCTGTCGACTGATGTCTTGGAAACTCCTTCTATTGGGACTTGGGAGAAGGAAAGGAACGGGTGGCTTTCTTGTGTGCATTCCTCATGTTGCAAAGGGATTGGCTGTCTTCAGTCTGCCGTGTCTGTATGTATGTATCCCTCTGGGCTGCTGGTGTGCATTTTTGTTCCTAAAGAAAGAACGCACACTTGGCGTCTTCTACACACAACTCATAACAGTAGCTCTCGCCCAACTTGCCCCACCTGGTTTCT
>NW_015273996.1:0-369 GCF_001447785.1 Gekko japonicus
GTGCGACTGAACAACAACAACAATTCCTGACATACACCAAATCCAGAAGGACTTAGTGGCAAAAGCCTCCAAGCCACTTAAGGATTTGTGAAGATCACTTGAGAGCTGCAAACTTAATGCCTGTTTTCAAAGGAGGATCCAGTCTAAATAAAGTAATAGTCAGGAGCCAGGATTTAGACAAAAATATTGCCAATCCCAACTTGGGCTGCAGTCTTAAACCATTAGAGGGTAACAAATAGGATGTAGGTAAAGTTCCTCACTCTGTTGATCCCAGATTCGCATCCTAGGTTCAAGTTCCCAATCATACAATGGACTGCTGAAAACTGGCTTTCATATATAAACATGCTAAATATACACATGAAGCCATTT
>NW_015273997.1:0-369 GCF_001447785.1 Gekko japonicus
TTCTACAAAATGACCCCTGGCAAACACTGTATGATGAAAATGGCTTCTAACCCAAATACCAGCGTGTCCCACATCACCAGTGACACAATGATGTCACTCCCAGAGCATGCCAAGAGTGAATTCACTGTGTTGCCAGTGATGTACCTGGCAACCCTAGGTGCAGCGGTGTAGCAGCACTCAACTACTGCTGGCCTCCAGTGTGGCCATCCACCAGAGACATAGCGGAGTACCTCCTGCATCAGTGCAGACAGAGGCATTCCCAGGGGCACAGCAGGAGTTAGTCAGCTCCCTAACCCCCTCCAGCCTGGGAAACTGCAGGACAGCACAGTCCAAAACTGCAGAACAGTGCTGTGCAGTTGGCCAGTTCCA
>NW_015273998.1:0-369 GCF_001447785.1 Gekko japonicus
CAGCCATTTTGTGGGGGCACCCACCACCATGTGCCAACATGCAAAGGTGTCCAAAGGATCGAAAACATTGGGGACCACTCTAAGGACTTCATGGCAGGGAACTCCCTCTTCCCCCTTTTACCCCAACAGCAGCCTTAAGCGTTTAAGCAGTGCTACTGGTCACTCAGTGACCTTCATGACAATGTGGAAATTAAAATCCAGGTTTCCCAGATCTTAGCTCAGTACTCTGACCACTGCACCAGAGTAGCCGCGCTCGACAGTGGTAATGTCTTCTGCAGAGTGCACAACTTGCCTTTTCAGAACTAGTTAATTAATTATCGCATCGCAGTGTGTATAGTAAAACCAGGAGATCCTGAGATTGTCTGGCAG
>NW_015273999.1:0-369 GCF_001447785.1 Gekko japonicus
ATATTCCTGGCACAGATGTAATGCTTTTAATTGTGATTAAGAGATGGGGGAGCAAGCCGACATTTTTCTTCTTTCTCCCTTGGGCACTTATTCCCCCACTACTTGTTTGCCACATAGAGTGGGAGCCCTAATGAACTAAAATGTTTGTAGTCAAGGAGAAAGGTGATGGAGGTATAATTGGAATAGGAAATGGCTTTAGATAGGAATTCCTGTGGGAGAGATGGTAGGGCTTGCTGCCCCTCTCTCCCTTAGTTCCTAGATCAGTACATGTTCTGGTAGGTTGGTAGGTGTCTCTAGAAAGCCTTTTTCTCTCAAGGCCAAGCAAATATGACAAAGCTAGACCAGAACAAAGTTTGTGTCCAGTGGCAC
>NW_015274000.1:0-369 GCF_001447785.1 Gekko japonicus
TATTGCTCATGTGGAATAGGGAGGGAATCAGGCTTTGAGCACTGCATAGCATGTACTCTCCTATCCACAGAAGGAAATAGCAGAAGCAGTACGACCAGCCTGAGCATCCAGGTAACACTTCTCTCCAGAGGCATGCTGAGCCAATCTGCAGTGTCAAAGGATACCTTGTATGGTGGCTACCTTGGGCAATAGCCTTTTGAAAAGGAAACACATCCTTGTTTCCACTATCCATGCAGCTAAACATGCCCGCCTTAAATGCTAGCTAAGATTGCCCAGACTCCAAATGCTAAACAAGATGCAAGAGATCACTCCGGTAGATATCAACCACCCCATGTCTCAGCACTCAGCGTGTTGGTTGGACTCATTTAT
>NW_015274001.1:0-369 GCF_001447785.1 Gekko japonicus
GTGTGTGTGGCAAAACAGTTATGCAATCACTTTGCCAGGCATCAGTGGTGCCTGGTGACTTTTGTAGTTGGTGGGATTGCAGTTTTAAACCCTCCTTCTGCCCTGGGACTTGAAGGAGAGTAAACTGTTAAATATGTGCCATGGACTATCCCCTGGGGAAAGACCCACTGTTGCCCATGAGCCCACTAGTAGGAAGAATGGCTTCCATGTGGAAAGTGTTCCAAGCATGATTCCCAGGCAAAGTTAAGCTCCAGCATATCTAGCAATGAAGCCATGCCATGTGGAATATGTTGTGGCACTCATGTGGTATTAGAGGTGCATTTCATCCTCCACTGCTGTTGCCTAAAGTCAAAATCACAAATGCACAAA
>NW_015274002.1:0-369 GCF_001447785.1 Gekko japonicus
GGGAGGGTGGAAGTGTGACCAGAGAGGGGGATTTGGACAGCGTCCTGAAGTACCATCCAGTCCTGAACAATCAGGTTGGTTTCGGAAGACTACCAAGTCCCTCTTCAATTAAAGCCCGAGGAAGTGAGAATGGCAAGACCACTAGACAGAATGGTGGGAGGCCTCCTGCTGGCAGCCCAGTGAAGTAGATAACTCTAGGAATCATAGGAACTCATGGTTTACCATAGAGTTCCCAGTAATTCCTAGAGATACCCTATGTTATTTCAGCATTTCCCCCAGAAGTGAAGTAGGGTAGCTGTAGGACTCTCCAGAACTCTATGGCTTACCATAGAGTTTGCAGTGAGTTCTAGAGCTTCTCTATGTCATTTC
>NW_015274003.1:0-369 GCF_001447785.1 Gekko japonicus
CTACTGGAAATAGTAAGACTCAAGTAGCTGCATCTGAATGCACTGAAAATTCAGTTTTGTTGACTCTTGATCACTTTGTACATTGCTCGTAAGTGTATATAACTCTTCAGATCTATTAAATTGGCTAATCAGGGGCTCTCTGAAGAGAAGACTATGTTTTCAGGTCAGGTTTGGAATTAAAAAATGAGCATGAGGGCAGTGAGCTGACATGTGGCAAAGTAGTAAACAACCAGGGTGAGTGGTGGAAGTCTGCCAGCCTTGTAAGCAGTATTAGCTATTCCTAAACAGCAAGCCCTACTTGGCTGGCTTAATTGCTGTCAGAATTAGTGGCATTAGCTGACTTTGGGAAGAGTATGCTTTAAAAAAAAA
>NW_015274004.1:0-369 GCF_001447785.1 Gekko japonicus
AAAGTTATTGTTATGCCAGTAAAGGTTATGGGAATTGGAACTGGTCTACTTGAGAAGAACAGATGTGGGAAGAGGGGCTAACTCGTCTTGCTGGATGATGTCCCTGTCAGGCACATATCTCCTGAGACACTCTCTCTTCACTGCCCCTCTCGCTGCCTAGAAGACTGAAACTAAACAGTATGGTGCCAGAAATGTCTTTGATTGCTCTACAATGTTGGGATTTACTTTGTTTATATTTGGAACAAAATGGTGTTGTTCAAGTCAGAACTTGCAGGTTAAATTTATTTATTTGGACATTTTAAACCCACCTTTCTCTAACACAAGACTCAGTTTTCCATTGGCGTATCTCTGGTGAGCAGCTGAGGTTCA
>NW_015274005.1:0-369 GCF_001447785.1 Gekko japonicus
GAAGCTGGAAAATATGCACATTGCCCTGTCACACACAGTGGCAACTGTGCACATCAGAGTGATTGTAAATAGTGTGACTTCACCTTACACATGGATGGAGCAGCAATACTGTAATGATTGAATATGGATATAGACACAAGTGATACTCAGGATTGCACAGATCTGAAATGTGTTTCTGTATGTGTGATGCTCAATAGAAGCACATCCTTCTGGCGATTTCCTACAGGGACCTTCTTCTGCAGCATGTTATCACACAGATTGTCAGCATAAATTGCCAGAAGCATGCACTTCAAACCTGAATCTCTGTGTATGCCAAGGATCTCAACATGTACAAACACACTCCTCCTGGGTAACAAAAGTACCAATCAA
>NW_015274006.1:0-369 GCF_001447785.1 Gekko japonicus
TAACCAGAAAAAAAAATGTGTGCCCCAATTCTGGTCTTGCTCAGCATCTGTGGTGCCCATATAAGGATCAGTTGTGCTCAGAAAGGGCACTCCTTTTGGGAAGAGATCATCTGGTCAGTGTTATCCATGCTTTAGGAACATCTTGGCTTGAATAGTGCAATGTGTGTTCTGTGGGGCTGGCCTTGAAGAGTGTTGAGAAACCTCAATTGGCCTGGAATACAGTAGCCAGGTTGCTTATTTAGCATATCACATTGATCACATCACAGCAGTAGTTGTACTGGGTTCTTTCTTGGCATAGTTCAAGGTGCTAGTTCTGCTGACCTATAAAGTCCTAAATGGTTTGGGCCAGGGCTTTTTTTTGTAGAAAAA
>NW_015274007.1:0-369 GCF_001447785.1 Gekko japonicus
TGAAGCTGTTTCCTCCAGAGGGAAATACTGATTGCTGTATTCTGGAAATCAGTTGTAATTCCAAGAGTACTCTCTAGGCCCTGGTTGGAGGTTGAGAACTCTAGGTCATGTTCCCAGTCACATCTGCTGGGAAGGAAAAATAATCCCCCCCCCAATCAAGTGGGTATCTTAAAGTGGGTAGCTGACCAGCGATGGTCCACAATCCAATTTAAAAGTCACTGGCTCAGGTAGCCTTTGATGCCTTCCACCTGATTGATTCTATTACTTCTCAGCCTCCCTGCACCCATAGTTGATGGCTGGCAGGGACCCATTGAACACCCACCCCATTCTTCGGGTTAGGATTGTTGTAAAATAGTCAAAAAGTGTTTA
>NW_015274008.1:0-369 GCF_001447785.1 Gekko japonicus
AGGGCAACCAAGACTGTTTCAGTCCCATAGCCAGCCCTGAAACCAGACTTCAAAGAATCCAAACAATATGCTTCATCTAGGAGTGCTTGACAACAATGATTTAACAGCAGTGAGGGGATGTTGCTGTTATATCCAGAGTGTGCTGCAGGCTAGAGTTCAGGCCTTAGAGTTGCATCCATGCCTGCAACAATGTGTGAGACTGCCCAAAGTAAGATCTTTTCACTGAGGCTGGATGTGGATGCAGAAATTTCTGGCTGGTCTATCCACTCAGGTCATGTAACATGACCATCCTGCTTCAGTTTGCTGGATCTTATCCAGCTCTGCAAATAAATTCAGTGTGCATTGGTGGGCAAATGTTGTTCCTATCTT
>NW_015274009.1:0-369 GCF_001447785.1 Gekko japonicus
AGTACCATCAACATACAAAGGGGCTTTCAACAAGACAATAAGGCACTACTGCAAGGTGATTAAGATCTACATTGTGACAGCGGGGCGATCAACGGAGATTGAAGAAAAAAGAGGCAAACTTAACAGAGCTCTGTGTGTGGCTTGGGGAGAATGGAAGTCCTGAAGCAGCAGGAAGGTGGAGCAACACCCACATTTTCATCCAAAAACCCATGAGGACTAGGAACTTAACTCTTTTTTTAAAAAAAGAAAGTTGGGTGATGCTCTCAGGACCTGCACTAGTTGCCAGCTTTTGATCAACCATTTCAGTGCAGAAAAGTTATTAGCCCAGCCCAGGGGTCAATTCATAGACAAAGAGGTGCAGGAGCTCAT
>NW_015274010.1:0-369 GCF_001447785.1 Gekko japonicus
GACTGATCTCTGCCATCTAGAGATCAGTTGAAACTCCAGGGGATCCCCAGGCCCTATCCAGAGGTTGGTAACCCCGCCCCTGCTGGTTCAACTCAAAAAAGCCCCGCTTCAGCTTCCCTTGCGTGCCCGCAGAACTTGCGAGTCCCGTTTCCATGCCGTTTCCCCATACCATGCTTCCCCCCCCCATACACTGTATGCATTCTACAGTGTAACTTGCACATCATCAATTGTGTATGAAACGGCACAGAACCTATAAATGATGCATCAGTGGCATAAAAGAAAAATGAATTGGGAAAGGGCAGATTTGTATACCCCTGTTCCAGCATGGTCTGAGAAAATCAAACTGGAGACACACGTATGGCTGCCAAA
>NW_015274011.1:0-369 GCF_001447785.1 Gekko japonicus
AGTTGGAAGGGACCTCTGGGGTCATCTAGACAAAGGACCCCCGGCACTGTTCTGCAAAGGCCAGCTGTTGAGAGAGACCGAGGAGTTTAATTGTTCTCGGCAGTTCAGTAATAACAGTACTTAGGCCTCTTTCAGATGTCCCAGCCAGCCACGCTTCCCTCCCTCTTCCCTTCCCCTCTTCCCCTCACATGCGCAGAGCACAATTATTGAAAGTTCCAGTCTGCTGGGACGCTGCCAGGAAGGCGCCTCACTGGCAGACCGGAGTTTTCCTCCCCACAAAATCAAGGAAGTCGAGTTTACATTTGCAGTGGTGTGGCCAATGGGAATCTGACCCGAGGCTTCACAAACCAGGAAGTTTTCAGTCAGACA
>NW_015274012.1:0-369 GCF_001447785.1 Gekko japonicus
CCCC
The DNA here is from genome assembly GCF_001447785.1 of Gekko japonicus. Lineage (NCBI taxonomy): Eukaryota > Metazoa > Chordata > Lepidosauria > Squamata > Gekkonidae > Gekko > Gekko japonicus. The sequence continues at coordinate 5 of NW_015274012.1, forward strand.
CCCCCCCCCCCCCCCCCCCACAGCACATCTGTAAAAGCTGAAGGGTCACCTCAGAGCGAGGGGAGAGCTCCACAAGCCCACTGAACGGAGGCATTTCTCCCCCCCAACCCCAACACATTAAGCTTCCTAATAATAGCACAGAAAAGAGGATTTCTGGAGCCAGCCAAGAGAGCAGCTTAGGAGAAGCCATTCTGAGGCTAAGCTTGTTTCACCGGCAGGCTGCAGTCCTTCTCATTGCTCGGAAGGTTACCTGGCTTGACTCGGTTGGGCTCCCCGCGGACTCCGGCTGGTTTTCCAACAGGGCAAATTTGGCATTGAGGGATTCTGAAAAGACAGGAGAAAACCCAGGTGAAGGAGCCCCCTGC
>NW_015274013.1:0-369 GCF_001447785.1 Gekko japonicus
GGGAGTTGCGCTGCCTGCCGCCAGGCACCCCAAAGAGTTACGGCCTTCGACCCCACCAGAGGCCCTCACGCGCCCTTCACCTGGCCCTCGGGAGAGAGAGCCGGACTCCCCTCACCTCCAAGTACATCCACTGCCGTTGCACCGTCAGCAGCATCTCGATCACCTCCAGGATGAGCGAGAGGCAGCGCTCCCAGCGGTCCACCTCCTTCTCAAAGGGCTTCACAAAGCGGGAGGCCTTCATCGTTGACAAGGCCACCTGGTTGTCATCCAGGGCCTGGAAGACGTCCTCCGTCCCTCTGCAGAGACAGAAAGAGCTCAGAAGCAAAAACCACCCCGGAACTAAGATCACAGGGAAAGGCCTTCCTGACT
>NW_015274014.1:0-369 GCF_001447785.1 Gekko japonicus
AAATAGGTTTTGACCTCCAGGTATGCTATTAGTGATATGCCAAGAAAAATGCAACTTTCCTGTGCCTCACTATCTCTTGCACAGTTATTTTCATCCATATAGATGTATTCATTTCCCAGGTAATTCCTGCAAACTCTTGACATGGAAACTGATAAGGGTCACCACTCTTCTCACCCCCTCCCATTGCTTTTCTGAGTTGTGTTCAGTTCTCGTCACAGAATTCCAAAATAGTTATGCCAAGAGAATAACAACAGATGTTCCTTGCCTGATAAAATATGTATATACACTCACTCTGAAGCCACTAATGAACAGTCATGATCTTCACTTTCTACAGGAATCCCCAGTGCTTGGCTTTGCTGTTTGAAGTTT
>NW_015274015.1:0-369 GCF_001447785.1 Gekko japonicus
ACATGTATGCATGTTTATTAGCCCATTTTAATGAAATAACTTAGCTCTCATGGTTAACAGAAATCATAATGCCTGACAAAGCTAAAATCTGAAATCATTAAAGAATTTTAGTTAATAACCCCCATTCATGAAAGTAACTATGAAACATTCCCATTAACATCAGCAGAATGACTCTAGTATAAATAGCTTAAAGGCTCCCATTATAGTCTGAATATAATTCTTAAATCCTAGATATGTTATTTAAAATATATATGATGTTGCAATTTGATCCTAATCTGCTGCCTACAGCTTGGCTGCCAGTGAAAATAACACTAAAGCCTCTAACTGAAAAATGTCATTTCTGCCCCAGTTAGTTCGGAACAAGCTCTT
>NW_015274016.1:0-369 GCF_001447785.1 Gekko japonicus
GTAAATCCAGATGTGGAAGAAAGCCATGTCAAGTTCTCCATTTTTTGTTGTTCTGGATTTTCTTCTTTTCCTTTTCCCATTCTGCTTTCACACCTGAGTTAAACCCTCCATGTCTTTCTACCCACTTCCTAGCTTCTCTATTACTTGTTTTCCATTCGTTTGTATGATCATCTCACATAACATGCCACACCCAGTGAGGGATTCCTACCTTCCTGCCTAAAAATTGTTCTCTGTTTATGCCTCTGCATCTTTGGATCCCTTTTGGGGCAGCCCATCACCCAAGTCTTCTCTTTGGGTCGGTTTCTCTTGACTAGCTAGGTGGGAGGAACATAGTTTGGGTTAAAATTGGTTATTTAGTGTAAAGTAATA
>NW_015274017.1:0-369 GCF_001447785.1 Gekko japonicus
CTCTTAGCCCTGGCTTAGCCTGCAACCTATGATAGACAACCCGCTAAGGACGTGTTTGTTTAGCTTGGTTAAACTACATTATTACTTGTCTTCAAAGGGGAAGTACCTTTGTTCCAGTGAGATCTAGAACAAAGTTAAAGGCGCCTGTGCTTACTCTGAAGATTAATTTTGATTGTCCAAAGCACTTCTTGTTAGCAACTATGGAATTGTTCCAGGACGGTGTCTACAAGGCGCTGACCAATTATGGGGGGGAGGGTTTATGGGCTGATACCTAGACATTTATTAGTGTGCATTAGGGGTGGGCAATGAACCGGGATTTGTTGGAGAGTCGTGGTTTGGCGTTGTTACGAACCTCCAACGAACTCCTCC
>NW_015274018.1:0-369 GCF_001447785.1 Gekko japonicus
GAAATTGGAAAGTCTACGCCCTTGGATAGAATGACTGGTAAAGAAAAAAGGCACACACAGAACCACCCCTGGATGAAAAAGGAGCTTCCTGGGTTTCTGTATGGCTTTGCCATACATAGATCACAAGGAACATTTTAACAGCTAATGAACGAACATGGAAGTACAAAGTACCTTGGGACAAAAGGACCACTGAGCTCTGAGTGGGAAGGAGTGAGGAAGCAACAGCACGTCAGCAATGATCAACTGTTAGTTGGAGTGTGTGACTGAGCCATAAGTGGTATTCTAACCAAACAAGCATTTATATTTGATTCTTAATATACAATGGATAAAGTCAGAGTAGTACAAGCAGGTAAAGGTAAAGGTTTCCCT
>NW_015274019.1:0-369 GCF_001447785.1 Gekko japonicus
AAGTTAAAAGAAAAAAATACAGTCCAAAGCAGGTGGGGGGTGCCTTTCTGCCTTCCAACGGAGGCACTGGAACAGTAATGCCAAGATTTCCCTATCCAACTATCACTTGAACCCAGTGAGGTGTTTTGCTCTCATCCAATTGCTCAGGGAGATTATTCTAGAGTCAGACACCTGTCAAGGCCTGCCTCATACAGGTACTCCTAACTGCAAGTAAACCATGACAGGGCACACCCTTGTGTGGACAAAAAGACACAGAGATGGCAATTCCTGTGATCACAGTGGTTAGGACAAGTACTTTCTTCTTCTGAACGGCTGGCTGTTGAAACATTTGCACAGGGCAACTCAGGTAAACAAGCATTCCTGATCAGA
>NW_015274020.1:0-369 GCF_001447785.1 Gekko japonicus
TCATGATATCTATAAGCTTTGTAAACTGGCATGTTGGGTACAGTGGGATGTCTTAACACTGACTGAAATTTCTCAGGTTTCAAATTCCAATCCAAATTTAGTGTTACATACAACAGGAAACAAGGCTTATCTTGAGACAGGATAACTCTAGGGTTTCTTAACTGTTAGTAATAAAACAGCATAACAGAACAGAAATATAAGTCTTCTTACGTTTATGAATTGTCAGGAATCTATATTCTTAGGGTTTTCCCATTTTAAGAAAATCATTATGTAAACCTGCTGTGCATTTGGGTGGCTTTAATTCAATCTTCTCTCTCATGGATTACTGCCTTGACATGGCAAAGGGGCTTGTGTGGTTTGATGAGGCTG
>NW_015274021.1:0-369 GCF_001447785.1 Gekko japonicus
GCAGGAAAGACCAATGCAGATTGGACCCCAGTTAACTGTCAGGCCTCAACTGCAACTCCTAACTAACTCAACTAAAAAATTACATTTGGATCCCCTGGCACTCAAGGTTCTCAGACCGGGTTAAAGTCTTAGCCATAAAGTCTGTCACATCCTGTTTCTAGGAAAATATGTGATATCATAAAAGAATTGGGCTCCCACTATAACAGCACAAACTATTCTTTCTAGCATCAAAAAAGATTGGTGACTATACATAGGTGCTCAAAAATAAGGAATTGTACCTTGCCACTATTCTGCCAGATTTTTTTAAAAAAATTCTCAACTTCTTCTTGATGCACTTCACTTTTCCTTTTGCTTTTGAACACACATACC
>NW_015274022.1:0-369 GCF_001447785.1 Gekko japonicus
GAGTCTATCAGTTTCCAAACTTCTTGTTTAGCTTTCCTCACATTGCTTTTTAGAGAGTTGAGGCTCTTGGCCTTCGCTTGCTTTTCCTTAATTTACTCCTTCTGAATAATTTCACCATTTTCATATTTGCTAGGACCAAAGAGTCTCTCTTCCTTTTGTCTACTTTCACAATGCTTAGAGTCTCACCTTTAGGTTCCAGATAAACCACCTTTTGTGACTCATCTTCTTCATATCTTGGCAAAGTAATATAGGTCTCTCTAGCTTGTTTCGCTTCATGCCTATCGCTCAGCCCTTGTATTCCTTGCGTTTGTTGTCCCTTATCTTTCTCCGCTGTCTTAATAGTTGGAAAATTTTTCGCAAAATATTCCT
>NW_015274023.1:0-369 GCF_001447785.1 Gekko japonicus
AGCATGTGCCTCAGGCAAATGGAGCCCTCCCATGGTAATGGAATGGAAGACCCTGCTGGGGCACCACAGATGTGGCTGTAGCAGGCATGGTGTTTGTGGTGTTTGCCATAACTGCATGTGTTTCTGTTTACCATCTGTGCAATGATTCAGGGGGACCTGGGAACATGACCGGTGCTCTTCCTGCCACTCCGCTCCGTCACCAGTTCCAGCCTGACTCCTGCACAGTCACATGCAAGCTGTGATAATGACAGCTCAGCCTGTCTCTCTGTGGTCCCTAGGAGCAGCTCACAAAGGCGCAGGAACTCTTCCAGACAGAGAAATATGGCAACCCAGTACACTGGACCTCATCACTATTTTCTGTACGATAAA
>NW_015274024.1:0-369 GCF_001447785.1 Gekko japonicus
TGTGGTTCCATTCCCCCTTCAGGCTTTAGCTCTGTTTATTCTCCTTTTTCTTCCTCCCGCCTCTCTCAAGTTTTCCTTCATTTCTATTTATTCTTTAATCTATTTCTTGCTCTCTCCTCCCCTTTAGACTTTCCTTACTTTCTGTTTATTCGCCTTTCTTCCTTACTCTGTCCTAGGGTTGCCAACCCCCCGATGAGGGTAGGAGTTCCAGCAATTTCAGGGGCTCCAATCTGCCACTGGCTAGGTGGGTGGCAGGAGAAGCCCCGCCTCTGAAAAGCCCTGCTGTGCCCAATGTGCCCACATCACCCAGAGGTGAGGCCGTCACGCCAAGCACATTGCACGAGGGACGCTCTAGCATTTGGCTAAAAA
>NW_015274025.1:0-369 GCF_001447785.1 Gekko japonicus
CCTGTCCTTTCTGCCTTTGACTGCCTGATGTCTCACAGAAATTGACTGCTGGATTTTGTTGATGGTTTTAGGGTACATTTTCTATGTTTTTCTATAATATATTGTTGTAAACAATCTCAATGTCAACAGCAGTGGGAGCTTTGATCAGGCATTAGGTGAGGTGCACCAGGGAGAGGCTCGGGGACTTTAAAAGTCTTGTTGCCAGGGTTGCCAGGTCCCTTTGAGACACTGTTGGGGGATGGAGGGATGCTCCGGGAGCCAGAAGCATCACCCCCAGCGTGCTGCCGTCACCAGAGGTGACATCGCGTGCCATGTCTGCGTCACCTGGAAGTGACATAGATATGTCAGGGGTGACACTCTGGTTTTTGG
>NW_015274026.1:0-369 GCF_001447785.1 Gekko japonicus
CCCCCACATCTTATCTCACTGTTGGAAGCATTTCAACTTCAGCAAGTCTGGTGACTCCTCCCTCCATGGTTACTGCACAGGCTGGGGGACACTTTCTGATATGAATGAACCTAGTGCACATGCGTCTTGGTGTACGGACATACAGATTTTAGCATGCCATGCCTTTTGTGTTTCAAACTCAAGTCCACCCCCAACACCATATACATCTGGTACCAGACTGACGTCAAGTAGATCTGGTACCAGACTGACATCAAGTAGACCTAGGTTCTAATTCCAATTCAGCCTTGTATCTCACAAGGTGATCTTGGACCACTCATGCTGTCTCAGCTTGACAGAATTCACAGAGTTGGTTTCTTTTTGTGTGAGGAT
>NW_015274027.1:0-369 GCF_001447785.1 Gekko japonicus
TACTCTTTAATCAGGTTGTGCACCATTGCCATGTTAATTACTCTGCTAACAAATTCCTAGGGTCACCATGTCGGAAGCAACTTGACGAGACTTAACACAACACTTTTTAAAAGGACCTCCTGGTGATGGAGTGGGGGAAATGGCAGGAGTGAAGGGATGCCAACAGTAAAATCGTACCAATGTTGGCAGGAGGTTCAAAAAACTGCACACACAAAAATGCACAGCAGACACGAGAATGTGATACACATACACTCATGTCCTCCTTGCATTGTTCTACTATGTGCATTGATGACTCCACCTTTGTTAAATACAAAGCCTTTGCTTATAGAGTTGATCAGTGTGTGTACTGGGATATTTAAGAACATAAGA
>NW_015274028.1:0-369 GCF_001447785.1 Gekko japonicus
GAATTTCAGATCTGAAGATGTAGCTTGCCAGTATTCGATGCTGTCTGGCAGATGGCAGGCACTAGCAGTCAGCATTTCCCAGTAGCATTTAGTATATCATGTGCTAATTCCATTCTGTCCATTCGTCTCTAACCCATTAAGAAGTACCCCAGTGAAGAGCTGCCCAAGCTGCTTGATTCCAGTTCCAAACTACAAATGTTGGATTTCAGTTAAAATTTAATTAGAATCAGTTCAAAAGTTGAAATGTTGCCATGTTTTGAATCTTCCTTTCGCTCAGCTCTACTTGCTGTACAATATTTTATACCCTAGTACAGAATTGCAAAATAAAAGTACAAATCTATGTACAAAATATAGGCATACTGCCATTGT
>NW_015274029.1:0-369 GCF_001447785.1 Gekko japonicus
GGGGTGGAGGGACACTGCTGTACTAATAGGGCTTGGGGGGAAATCATAAAGTATGTATTCACGCAATACATGTGACATGCTCTACAGTCTATTAAAAACACAAGGTCAGCAAATCAAGTCAACCTGTCTCCAATATGCACACCCCTAAATTTTGCAATTGCTAAGCAATACCAGTATAAAGAAAACAATTACAGAGAACTCATTAAAATATATATTCACTTTGTAAGAAAATATTCGGTATGGGTGGTGCTTTTGCAAACATGCTGTGCTTATATGGGAACCAGAAAGCACTTCCCGCCAATCAAAGCAATGATTTGCGGAAACACAGAAAAGAAACCTATCAGAGCCACTTTCTTTGGTAGTGAGACC
>NW_015274030.1:0-369 GCF_001447785.1 Gekko japonicus
ATTTCCCAACTTGGAGCTGGCATCCCTAGGAGGTACCACAGGGGGCTTCAGTTCTACTTGCATATATATTTTTTTCCTACTAAGGAGATGTTTTCTATAGTTTTCAAGCTATGGCTAGTGGTATCATAATCTCACCATTACAAAAATGCCCATCCACATTGAAAAGACCTGGGCCGCACTTGATGGCAGTAAAAACAGTGACTTCCCCCAGGTGCTTCAGCCCAACACTCAGAAGAGCTGAGCACTTAGCTTTTATTTAGGGGTGCCTGGAAGGAAGCTACCAGCTGGCAGAGAACAAGAAATAAATAGCTGGAAGGAGGAGGAGGATTAAAAAGACAGTAGCCCTGACCTGGATGGCCCCAGGCTAGC
>NW_015274031.1:0-369 GCF_001447785.1 Gekko japonicus
AAATATGACAAAATAAAACAGTGTTTTCCAGTTCATATTCTTCTTTATTGAACTGTTGTCCTGTAAACAACTGTCACATTCATTTTAGTATGTTCCCTAAACTGCTTCCTTTGCGGGAAGGAGTGGTTGGAAGGCTGTAGGAGAAAAGACATGCAACTGCCCCCTAAAATGTAGTTGCTCAGATTCTTGGGTTTTGATGCATGACAGTTAACCTCTCCTAAGCTACTCAAAGACAATCAGGTAAGTGGATACCTGCTCTCTTACCAGTGAAGGTTCTCATCTCACCTCTTCTTCCTCCAGAACAAGTTCTCAGAGATTTCTTCTCCCATCCTTCCCATTTCCCTTCTTACTCACCCCCCCCCCCCATCC
>NW_015274032.1:0-369 GCF_001447785.1 Gekko japonicus
GCGAAAGGAAGAGAAAGAGGCTTGCTGGGTCCTATCAGCCGGCCGGATAGACTTTGGCATGGCCTTCTTTTTGTCTCGGGTTTCTATAAGGATCTTCTCCAAAGAATCCCCAAACAATTTATCTCCCTGAAAAGGATAGGCCGACACTAAGGATTTTGAATGGTAATCAGCGGACCAAGATCTTAACCATACTATGCGCCTTGCCACGGCAGTGGATGCCATTGCCCTTGAACTAAACGCCATAACGTCCACGGTGGCGTCTGCAGTGTAGGATAGCGCTTGCAAAACTCTATTTGCCCCTTCAAGCAATCTATGGTTGTTTTCTGGTAGTAATTGTATCAATTTTCTCATCCATACTATGGATGCTCG
>NW_015274033.1:0-369 GCF_001447785.1 Gekko japonicus
ACAGTGGATGGATTTTCCTTTTCTCTAAAAGTCTTCCTTCAGATTCAATTGTCAAAGAGATCCCCTCCCCCAAGGATGTGGCATGTGTGCCTGAAATCCCTATAGGATTAATTAGCTGTCTCTAATTCAGACAAGGAACTGCCTGTTTTCTTGTCCAGAACATACAGTGCCTACACGGGCACCCATGCAACTGCACAAATTATCCAGCTTGTTAGCATTTTTTCTGCCTCACGTATGAAGTAATACTGAAGGTGTGAAGATTACTAATCCACATCCTTTCAGGGTGGGGGAACAGATGGCCCTATGGTGCCATCAGACATTTGCATAAGTGAAAATATAAAGATGCCAGGAATAATTGATTAGATGTAC
>NW_015274034.1:0-370 GCF_001447785.1 Gekko japonicus
CTCTTAACCACTACATCAAACTGGCTATAATACTGGGCTATTCAGGCAACTTGACCCTAATACTACCACTTCTTCCCTCCAAAACTAATCCTTTCCACAGAGTTGGACCCTAGGAGTAACTCCTATTAATTGGAGCCATAGTGTCCCAAATCACAGAGCTGAAACATGCAGTAAAATACCTGGAAAGGTTAGAGGGGAAAAAAATCACAAAGGTCATGTACTGTAAATAGAAGGGGGAGAAAAAGAAGGTTACCGATCACTAGGTCTCCAGTGCTGCATCACATGGGAGAAACCAGTGCTAGATAAACAGGTCAGCATGCTATGGGACTACAGTATGAGTCGATTCCCTGATGCTGGGAAAGATTGAAGG
>NW_015274035.1:0-369 GCF_001447785.1 Gekko japonicus
GACATAAAAAGTCCTCCACTTCCAACAGATTTATATGACGGAGGACTAACAGAACTCAAGTGCAATAAAAATAATAAAATGCCACAGACAAGTGACAGTGGTGACACTTTTAGATCATTTGCATCTGGACCTTGACTGGGGTTGCCACCTCTGGCTTGGAAAACTCCTGGGGAGGGAGCTCAGTGGAGACATGAAGATGCCATAGAAGAGCCTGCCCTTCCAAGCTACTACTTCATCCAGGGAAACTGATCATTGTAGCCTGAAGATCAACTGTAGTTCCAAGAGAACTCCAGGTCTCACCTTAAGGTTGGTATAACCCTCCATCTCTCCAGTCTCAGGGTCTTCTGTAGAGGAAACAGCTGAAGCCTA
>NW_015274036.1:0-370 GCF_001447785.1 Gekko japonicus
AAGAAATCAACCCTGACTGTTCCCTGACTTCCCCTTAGCAGCCTGTGAATGCTGAAGCAGTGGGACTCCTCTGTGCTCAGGGCTTGTGCTTTCTGTGTGGTGATTCATGGCACATGCATTGCCCCCAAGACAACAGGCACGGGCAGGGGTGGCATGGTGTCAAGTGGCATCCCTCAGGAAGCTTGATTCAGCTCAAGGGACACTTGTGGCAATGCCTCCTTTAGTCCGAACTGGAACACCATCCTTGAACCTGTGGAGTATTAATGAACGTGATGCTTTTAATGTGCTTTCACATCTGAGTTGCTCTGCGCAGGTGGTATGTTAATTACAAATGGGAGGCCTGCAAGGACTTGTGGGGGCATTTTTCTCC
>NW_015274037.1:0-369 GCF_001447785.1 Gekko japonicus
TTGTCAATGTCTGGCTGGCTGGTCCTGGAAGCAGGATGCTGGAGCAGATGGATGGTGGCTGCCAATCTCCAGGTGAGCCCTGGAGTTTTCCTATGGGGAGAACTGATCTCCAGACTACCCAAATCAGTGCCCCTGAAGGCGGCTTCACACAGCGGACACCGTGGCACCACGTCCCCTCCCCAAGCACCGCCCCCAAGCACCACCCTTTAAGAAGTTTCCCAAGTCAGATGTGGCCTGAAATGTAATCATAGTCATAGAGCTGGAAGGGGCCACAGACACCATCTAGTCCAGCCGCCTGCCCAATGCAGGACCAGCTTGGATCATCTCTGACAAATATTCCTTCAGCTTCTTCTTGAAAGCTGTCAGTGA
>NW_015274038.1:0-369 GCF_001447785.1 Gekko japonicus
GGTGGGGCATAAATCCAGTCTCTTCCTCTCTCTTCTCTTCTTCTTCCACTCTTCTCTTCATTCTGCCAGAGATGCTTCCCACAGACTGCTCCTACTCTCCACACTGAGTTCACCATTGTTTTTCCAAGATGAAGAAAATCATTCTGAAACTCTTTCTTGACAAGACATGTGAAGTTGGTGATGTTAAGAGCAGTGATGCCAAAAAATGTCAGATATAACATTCTTAACAGAGACCTTATTACGGTGAAACTACTGGAAACATTTGCGTCAGGTTTTCTTTCCCCCTCTTGCTCTTAATTTTTTTAAAATACCCCTTAATCCAAATAAAAAGATGTTGCACTTTATGATGCCTCTTGTGTGGACTTTGAA
>NW_015274039.1:0-369 GCF_001447785.1 Gekko japonicus
GTTTCTGAGCGTTGCTACCCAAAATTCTTTTAATGGGAGATGCTGGAGATGGACTTCCCACGGGCAAAGCAGGTGCTCTTCGGCTGGGCTGGCTCTTCTGTCCATTATGGCAGAGACTTTCCCACCTCCACCTGCCACCACTTCTCACTTTTCTGTCCTTTTCTTTTCACGCCAGGTTACCACGAAGCTCCGCGTCAACCCAGTAAGTATACCAAGACAAGATAGTTTCCAAGGCTTGAAGTTCCATGAGCTGTCATCTTAAAAACTAGCCTTTTGGGGAGGGGGGGTCTTTTGCGACCCCTTTTTCAGTATCCAGGACCCCAGGAATTTGGGGGGCGTTATGGAGGTGGGTGGGGATGCCCCCAAGAG
>NW_015274040.1:0-369 GCF_001447785.1 Gekko japonicus
TATTTCCTAAAAATGATAAAAACCATGATAAGGATTATTTACAGACAAAGAAGGGGAACAAAGAATTTGGCACTTAGAGATTCGGAAATACTCACCTTATCTAACAGATTCCAGCCTCTAGCAGCATCTACAACTTCCGGTTCTTACCTTTTGTGACTTCCCTTCGTCTGACCAGTCATCATAACTATCCTTTATATTCTTACATTCTTTCCACATCCATTTTCCCCCACTGGTTCAGAAATTTGATTGTCTTGAATTGATATTGTCTCTCTGCTGAATCTGTTAAGGAGAAATTTTGGTCATCTGGTCAGTGGCTGTTTGGAAACCTGGCTGGTTTTATTTTTGTTTTTGTTGTGTACCCGGAGAAAC
>NW_015274041.1:0-369 GCF_001447785.1 Gekko japonicus
TGAAATATATGGCATATTTCAAAATATGAATCTCAGATTGACTGGCGGAATGGGGGGGGGATTGTGTGCTCCAAAAACAGGCCCAGTGGAATAAAGAGTATGCAAGTGTAATTTTAAGTTTTGCTGGTTTTGATGTTAACAATTTAAAACAGGTGGAAAACAGGAGAGTTGTGCTAAATAGAGGCAACTTGGTTTCCTAAAGGAATGCTGGGCCTTCTAATGAGGTGTATACCTGAGAGGTAGTAAATAGGGGAGTCCCTTTTGTCCAATTAGCAATAACAGTGATGTTTCTGAGTTTTGGCAGGGCTGAACAAGGATTAGACCTTCAGGTTAGGTGGCTGGTAGCAACCAGAGTACCTGGGTGTATTG
>NW_015274042.1:0-369 GCF_001447785.1 Gekko japonicus
ACTGTTATACTAATACCAGAAACATTAAAATATTACACTAATCATTAATTGCAGCAACAGTAATACAACCAAACATAAATGTTCACAAACGGTGAAGTAATACAGTACAAACTGCTGTATCCAATTCAGCGATACCTAGTTCAGCAAATAACTAAAAAACCAATAATTCTTTCCAGTAATTTACTCACCAGGTAAGGAAAAGCTAATATAAATATAAAAGTCTTCTGTCTGCCACCAAAAAGATAACAGAGACAAATGTCTCAAGGTATGCTAGTCCATAAATGGGGTAGTGGTGGAAAATGCCTTCAAATCACAGCCACCCTATGGTGACCCCATGCCATTTTCAAGGCAAGAAGCATTCAGAGGTGG
>NW_015274043.1:0-369 GCF_001447785.1 Gekko japonicus
ACATCTACAGTTGTGAATTCTAATTCCACATTCCAGGACAAAGCTTTGACACTCAAAATAGTTTTCTCTTGCAACAGTCATATGTTCATGCCTCCGCATCTAATGAAGCAAAAGCCATTCTGATGTTCGGACCCCAATCCTAACCTCACAAGCAATCAACAATTATTTAATTGTTATGGAATCTGTTTTAGTTGATTTTTATGCATGCTGAATATGAACACATCTTACATTATCACCAAACGATGCCTGTGAATTCAGTTTATTAATGCTCCTAATATGAGAGGGTAGTTCTTCCACATGTCTCTATGTTTACAGGTATGAGTTTTAACACGTAAAAGTAAATTCAGTTATATCCTGGTTCAGAGTAGC
>NW_015274044.1:0-369 GCF_001447785.1 Gekko japonicus
TCCTTTTGTTGTAAAGCTTGTAGAATTGTAATGTATAGACATGTTGTACAGATTTAGGATTTAAATCCAGATGAAACTTTCTGCTCAAAAAAGAGGAGGTATAATGGGTTTTTTTCCAATTCCCCCTCCCTACTGAAAATTCCTGAGTTGCCCCTCATGCTATTCCTATCCCCCCAAACCAGCATTTGGGGCAATCAGTGGACTTCAGCAGAAGAAAGAAGGCAGGAAAATTGTGTTTTTCCGACTCATGTCTCTTCTTTCAGCAGAAAATGTAGTCTGCATCTAACCCGTAATATACAATGTATACATACAGTGTCAGTCATTTATGTGTATGCCTTATGTGACATCAAGTCACTTCCAACTTACAGT
>NW_015274045.1:0-369 GCF_001447785.1 Gekko japonicus
GTGTTCCTGTATTCACCTATAGATATTCCAATGACACCCCTTCAATCATCCCCGTTTTTTATCAGCTGTTCAAAACGAGTCTCAGTGCATGTGAAATGACGCCCTGTGCGTTATTGTTCATGCATGCATATTTCCATGCATGTGCGCAAAAACCCAAGATTCCTCTCTTCCGGCTCACAGTTTTAATTTTTAAAAGACTCTTGAGCAGCAGCAAATCGTGAAGAGGGTTCCAAGGACTTTCCCCATCTAGGCACTGAATAGACCAAAACTAGCTGAGCTTCAGGAGGGAAGGCGGCATGATATATAGCCCAATCTTACCAGATCTCTAAAGTTAAGTGATGTCAATACTTGGAAGGGAGACCACCAAGG
>NW_015274046.1:0-369 GCF_001447785.1 Gekko japonicus
GGGAGGAGAGAATTTAAATGGCCCATACTGAATCATATTTGCTTATCCAGAACATAGCCTGATGCAATGGGTTGGCCAAGATGTGCCCTCTCTGCTCACAGCGGACATTCCGCTTGCAAAGAGACCCACTTTCGCCCATCATCTCCTCTCACTGAGTCTCCTGTCCCTACTCCATGAAGTTCCTAAGAGCCTACCAACCCACGGGGTCACAATTTGGGGGAACACCGAAGACTGCAGTGGGAATAGGGAGGCAGGAAAGTTCCCTTTTGTGCTGTGCAGCTTTGCGCATGCTGTGTAGGGGGGAAACGCAGTGAATATCCACAAATATTATTCACTTCTTTGAGAGAGCCAGTGTGGTGTAGTAGTTAA
>NW_015274047.1:0-369 GCF_001447785.1 Gekko japonicus
TTGCTGAGTTGCACTTTTTCCTCTCGTTCATCTACACCAACATGTGGTTGATAGCACTGTGCTTATTCACTGGGGCTCTCTTTACACACCCAGCTTATCACTATTTTTAAAAAAAACACTTCTTTTAAAATAAATAACTTTATATAATATAGCAACGATGTACAGTAGCACATACTATTAGGAAACCACTACAATAAAAACATAATTAAAAACACAAAAAACACAAGAGCGATAAAACCAAACAGCTATTCAATATATAGCTATAACCTTCAAATTAACTGGAAGTGCCTTTTCCAGCTTACTAGGTCTTTCCATATATTCAAGAAAGGGAAACCAAGGTTCCAAGAAATCTGAATGAAACTCTGGATT
>NW_015274048.1:0-369 GCF_001447785.1 Gekko japonicus
AAATGCAAAAGGCAGGAGCGGTTCCGACCTGCTTCTGGCACTAACCAGGACACCTGGGTTCTTCTTTAAGATGGAGGGCAGTGGGAAAGCCAATAATGGTGGCCCTCCCATTAACAAAGCTGGAAATTGGTGTAACATGGTATGCTTAACACATCAAGACTGACTCAGTGGTTTAAAAATGCCTTTAATGGTTGTTTGATACAATGAACATACCCCCAGTCCACATCTTGGGCTGCATGTGCACATAGCAGTCCTCTGCAACTGAATTTCCCTGTGCGAACAGCAGGTGAATGACTGCTTTGACACAATATCCAGCAAGGTGAGGGTGCAGCCCTGCTGTTCTGGCAGTATGGTGTAGTAGTCAGTGTT
>NW_015274049.1:0-369 GCF_001447785.1 Gekko japonicus
AGCAGGCGTTTAGCCACCTGCACCACCGCAGTTGGGATTCAAGGAGCTCTCCAGGCCTGACCTGGTTCTTGGAAGTCTTCAGGGGAGGAGAGCTTATTTGGGCCAAAGCGTCGCCTTGAATGAGCCTCCATGGAAAGGCACAAGGGAAGACCGTTCTCTGTCGGACACCCCGGAGAGTTCCTGCCAATCAGGGGGAGTGATACTGGGCTAGGCGGACCTGTTTTCCAACTTGATCTCAGGCAATTTTGTAGTCCCAGCATATCTACAGATCCCTAGAGATTACAAAGGAGCTGCAGTGGCTCAGTGGTCAGACGTTGAACTGCAGACCGGAAGGTAGATCATTCGGCAGTTCGAGACCTGAGTGCCGCA
>NW_015274050.1:0-369 GCF_001447785.1 Gekko japonicus
GAAAACCCTACAGGGTTGCCATAAATTGCCCATAACTTGTTGGCACTTTACACCCACACGGTCTCCTAGGTTGCTTCATAGCTGAGTAGGTACTGGAACCTGGTCTCCTTGGATTTGATCCTAGTCCAACCTTCTAATCAGTGCACTCCACTGTCTCAAAAACAAACATCCTGATAATCACTCATCATTAGGCTGGGGGGGGGAACTGTGCGAGGAGAAGGTCCTACAGTAGCCTGGCGCTGTGTACGCTAAGCTTGGCTAAACAGTTCCGGCATCTTCTAAAGCAATTTATTCTGGTGCACATAAGTGGTCACAGTCATAATCTCTGAGAGCTACAGCTGTAGAGATGCTGCTCCAGTTTGGTGTAGT
>NW_015274051.1:0-369 GCF_001447785.1 Gekko japonicus
CAGACTTGAGTTCTCAGCGTTGTTTAATGGTTCAATCAAACGTGTGTTGTGTAGAGTTTCACAATCTTCAGAGGATTGAGCAAGCCCACATTCTTAGACACGGTTTCCTGCTAGGAGCACTCCAGCAATTAGAGAGAGTCAAGTAGCACTTTTCCTATGACAGCCGTATAAACAGTAGAGCAGAAAAGAGGATATTACGTCAGCAGGAGAGTTCCAAATGGAAGTAAAGAATTTTTAAAATTACATCTAATGCAGGTCATTTTTTTAACAATTTCCCTGGAATTAAAAGCCCCATGTCATTTCATTTCTCCAAGAAAGCAGCAGCGTGTACTAACTTGGCAATGGCAATAATACTAAAACATTTTTTTT
>NW_015274052.1:0-369 GCF_001447785.1 Gekko japonicus
AATATCACTTTTACTGCTTCCCTAAATTCCAAAGGACCCTCTTTTTAGGAAAAATTCAAAACACAAAATCACGTTATACTATTTATTAAGACCAACACATGTAATTTAAATAACAGTAATCGAATTTTCGTCTTCCTGCAAAAAAATTACACGGTTTCTTTTTCTTTTAACCAATACGGATATCGACAACCAACCTCTGTCCCTTTAGACAGTAAATTTGTACAGAGATCCCCCCCGCTTTGGATTTCTACTGTGGAGAAACATGTTGTTGTTTTTTAAAGACCCATCATTGCAGTTTCTGAGACTCCTCAAAATAGCCCGCGTAGGCAAGGCCTAGCTAAACGTGACAAAGAAACAGCGACCAGGCGT
>NW_015274053.1:0-369 GCF_001447785.1 Gekko japonicus
TTCTCCCAGGAGAACCGATCCCTGTCGGCTGGAGATTAGTTATAATTCCCGGAGATCTCCAAACCTCTCCTGGAAGTTGGCAACCCTAAGTGGTATTGGCATCAGATTGGAATCACTCCCACATTCCACCAAGCTCCAGTCTGGACCAGAAGATGCTCCTGGGTTTCTGTCATCCTCCGGTCTGCTAGAGCGGCCTTGCAGAACGGATTCGCACTGTCGGCTTCTGAGTCGAATAAGGCCAGGCCGAAGCAGCTGCTTTGCAGGGCAGCGGGATTAAATGTCAGACTCGGGACATTCTGTGTCGCTCGGCCGTATTCTACTTCCTCAAGAACCATTCCTTGGTCTTCAGCCAAGGAGACCCCTGGGCAC
>NW_015274054.1:0-369 GCF_001447785.1 Gekko japonicus
GTGGTAATTCTCTTTCTTTGTGCTTTCCCTCCTTTCAGGTTTCAAGGGAAGCTTTCCTGGCTTAAGAATGGCGAGTATCAGTGCCACGCCAAAGTCTTCCCTTGCTGATGAGCCAGTGAAAATCTGTGTGACCGGCCTGGAGCCCTCCCAGCTAGTGACCATCCGGGCTTCACTGACCGATGAAAAGGGGGTGCTCTTCCAAGCCAGGGCTTTCTACTGGTCGGACAAGAAAGGCCAGGTGGATCTCACGAGAGACGCGGCCAGCGGAGGGGATTATTCTGGCGTGCAGCCGATGGGCCTCTTCTTGTTCTTGAAGCCGGAGAAGCCCTTTTCGAGGCTGAAGAAACGAGATGTGATGAACAGCCCCTA
>NW_015274055.1:0-369 GCF_001447785.1 Gekko japonicus
AAAGACAGCCCTACAATATACTTCTTACCTATATGATCCAAGTAAATAAGATGTAAGATTAATTTTTTTAAAATGTGGTTTCAGAGGGTAGTTGGGTTGGCCTGCTACAGAACAGCCCAATTCAAGAGTTGTCTGAGGAAGGAAGCTTTGACTTCCAGAAGCTTATAGCCTCCAAAATCTCACTGGTCTTTAAGGTGCTTCTGGACACAACTTCAACTGCAAAAAGAAGAAGCTTGCTGTTCCTGTAGAGGAGGAAATAAACAGGGACCCCAGCAATCGACATTCCGAGTGACAGGAAACTAAGCTGTAATAACACACACACACACATTTGTGTTTTCATGGAGAAGAACATCAGAAGAGCCCTGCTGG
>NW_015274056.1:0-369 GCF_001447785.1 Gekko japonicus
GGAAGGCAGCTGGAATGCCATTCCAGTGCGTTTCGGTCCAATGATAGCCCTACTTGTACAGATGATGAAGATTTGCAGTGAAGAAATTTTAGTGGCTGCTCTGCAACTCTTTATTCAGAGAGCTGTGTCAGAGTCTGGGAGCAACGTGAGACGTTACCAGGAGAAGTGTTTAGTGGACAAGGATGTGGATCTTTTCATTATATACAAAATTAGAACATGCATATTTTACAGGTTTTTTCTTTTTTTAAATAAAACCTTCCTTTGGGTATAGAGTGGTAAGAAATGAACATTTCCCCTGGGAGGCGGGGTAACAGCTTTGTTGTTGGCAAAAAGTTGCCAGAAGGGTGGTGGCAGTGAAACATTGGGAAC
>NW_015274057.1:0-369 GCF_001447785.1 Gekko japonicus
GCCGGCCTAGGCAGGGAGGGCGGGATAAAAATCTTATAAATAAAATAAAAAATTTTAAAATGCACAAAATAGACCAAAATATTATTGTTAGCAAATAGGGATCATCAGTCCAAAGGTAAGTGAAATGCATTGTCTTTTTTCTAACAACATAATTTGAGCATTTTGAGTAGACGGGCTATGGCTCATAGGAGAGCTCATGTAGGTGATTACAAAGGGCCACAGGTTAACAGGGAAAGCTCTCCAGAGACCACAGAGTGGCACTGCCGGCCAAAGGAGAAATGAGACAGTGCCAGGCTAGATAGGCCGGTTGTCTGACTTGGTAAAAGAGGGCTTCACAGGTGCATAAGTGGCACATTCCTTGCCCACAAC
>NW_015274058.1:0-369 GCF_001447785.1 Gekko japonicus
AAACTGACCCATAATTTAAAGATAATCCAGCTTCTAACAGGCTGCTAACAACAGTTAAACATGCCCTCCATATAAAATCTCTAATTTCAAATCTTTTTAGATCCACAGTTTTCTTCCACCCCAGCCCAATTTTAATTATTTTCACAATTTGCTCACTTAAATTCTTCTTCCCTTCCCCAGATACAATTTAACCACACCCTTGTAACTGAGGGGAAAATCTCAGTATTTAACAGCTCATTATATCTCTTCCCTTGAGGGGGAAAAGAACCCCATCTCTCCCCTCACCCTCATACCTCTCTACCATGTACATTCTTAATTCAACATACCAAAAACCCCTTTCTCCTTGCATAGCAAGGGGAGAAGAATCCA
>NW_015274059.1:0-369 GCF_001447785.1 Gekko japonicus
ACTGCCTTGGCTTCTGACAGCTTGACTCCTGCTTGCTTGAACAACCCTGCCTCCTGCCTGCCCACCTGGATTCCTGCCTGCCTCCCAGCCAGCCCTGGCTCCTGTTGCTTGCCTGCCAGATACGAAGCAGTACAGATACTGGGGAAGGTTGAGTTGGATGCAGACTAAATTTTCCTCTAATTGAAGGTGCAATTTCCGCCAATTCCTCCTTCCTGCCACAGATCCCCAGTTTGCTCCTGACACCATTCCTGAGGGTCGTCCGTCCCCCAAGAACAGCATTTGGGGAAGATTAGTGGGCTGCAGCAGAAGAGGGGAAAGTTATGTTCGACTGATGGAAGGGAGTGGAAAATTTAGTCTGGATTCAACCCC
>NW_015274060.1:0-369 GCF_001447785.1 Gekko japonicus
CATTTCTGCAGACAATTTCCATCTGCAGAGCACCAATTTCTGGCTTCCTTCCTCCTGATGAAGCCTAAAATGTCCACTAAAATGCTGCTCCTGGCAAAAACAAAATATTTTGGGGGTCATTTTGGATTGCAGTGGGATGAGGAAAGAAAGTTATGTTCTACAGACAGAAATAATTTCATTTATAGAAATGTTCTGGTGGATCCAAACCTATGTATGATTACCACCTTGCATACAGCTCCAATTCTTCATTGCAGCAGTGAAGATCAATAAGTGGGACACGCATGCTCCTACTGTATTATCACAGGTAACTCTGGCATCTTCCAGACAGACTTAATGTTTCATTTCTCTTTGTTACCATTTTCTTTCCTT
>NW_015274061.1:0-369 GCF_001447785.1 Gekko japonicus
GTGTGTTTGTGCTTCCCAGCAGCCGCTACTCAACAGCAGAACACTGGCTCTGCACACAGATCACAGGCGCAATCCCCGGCATCTCCAGTCAATGAAGGCTCTCAGATAACAGGTCTGGGAAAGGCCCAGGAGATCAGAGCGGCCAGTCCGTGGAAGTCAGAACATCAGGTTGAGTCAGCAAAAGGTAGCTTCATGTGCTCATTTATTCCAAAGGACCGTGCAGAGATTAAATGACCCAGGTAGCTCTGCATCTCACTGCCTTTGGACTGGACCAGCAGATGCAGTTATGTAAACATATGCGAACAGATCAAGAGGGGTAGCTGTTTTAGTCTGTCTTATCACAGCAGAAAAGAGCAAGAGTCCAAGTCA
>NW_015274062.1:0-369 GCF_001447785.1 Gekko japonicus
GGGCACCCAAAGAAGGGCCTCTGAAGATGACCCTAGTGGACAGATAGGCTTCTCCACAACAGGGAACCAAAGCAGCGTATTCCTCCTCCATGGCGTGGTAGATCACACTGTGTGGCTGGGCCCAAGATCACCCAGTAAACGTCCATGTCAATGTGGCGATTCAAACCAGGATCTCCCAAAGCTTAGTCTGAAATATTAACCACTACACAAGACTGCCATTTGTGGGGTGGCTGCTGTTGAACCTTCTCAAGCAGCCAGGTCTGCACGAGTCATGCAAGTCCTGCGGTATCAAGCTGCACAGAGGTTGCTGCTGGCCCTCAACTCAGAGGCCAAAACAGCCCTGGAAAGGAGCCTGCCACCCCCTTACCT
>NW_015274063.1:0-369 GCF_001447785.1 Gekko japonicus
CCTGCTAAGCTTCTGGGATCTGACAAGATGAGGGTAGACTCTGGTATCCAGGTCAGGGCCTCAGTAGGGAGGTGGTGTGCAAATCGCTGTTGGAGTGATGTCATTGCATTGGAACAATGCTGTAGGAGTCACACCATAGTTTCAACAGCAATTTCCTGTCCACCCCTCACACTTCTGAACCTCACACTGGTTGCCAGTGCTGGTCTGGCCAACTCTAAGGCACAAGGATCATGGATCCTTTCCACATTTCCTTCTGTCCCCAGAAACATTAATTCTTAGGGCCACTGAAACTTCATGGACTAATGATCCAATGGCTTGAGAAACGGCATTGAGCAACAAAGTTTAAAGGGACTGCACAAGACAGTCCAA
>NW_015274064.1:0-369 GCF_001447785.1 Gekko japonicus
CCACTCTTAAATCTGGTTAGTGGGGGGACTTGCATTGGAGGGTCATTAGCTGAATGCCAAGCGTCGCTATCGAGCTCTCCGGGTGTCATTGGAGAGTTATCTCGTGTGGTAGGGCTTGGGACGTCTGGAGGGGAATCTGCCCTCCATGGTTTTTTGCTAGGATTCCTTTCAAGTTCCAGTTGTATTCGTTTTACTTGCCGTGTAGGCCGACTTATAGTCAGTTGGACTGGTGCTCCTGATCCATGCCTTGTTGATACGTTTGCCTGCGGTCCCTTGGAGAGATGTTTGGATAAAATCGGGGATGCCCTTATCATTTTAGGAGGGCCTTCAATATTAAAAGGTTGAGAGGTCCTTCTTTCCTCAAACAAC
>NW_015274065.1:0-369 GCF_001447785.1 Gekko japonicus
GTGAGGCCTGACCATAGCAGAATAGTGTGAAACTAGCACCTCCCATGATCTTCCATAACTTCCCAGCCTTCTGCTGGCAACCATAGTCCAAAGTGACCACAGAAAGACCACAGTGGTCCATCTCTGCATGGTTTATTGGTTTGCTCTTCTAACTGGCCAGCACTGATGGCTATTAATTTTGATACACATCTCTGTATTGATGGCCAACGATCGACTGATCCACCCTCTGGAATGTGTCCTAATTACTAAAAACCCTGTCCATGTAGTCCACATAGTCTGGAGTTTCTTGGAGGTTATGAGGTCAATAATATAAATAAGATAGAATTCTATGGTTTGCTAAAGTGGCCACGGTGGCTCAGTGGTTAAGAC
>NW_015274066.1:0-369 GCF_001447785.1 Gekko japonicus
TTTTTTCCTAATTAACTCTTTTCTTTATTGTTATACTGATGAAAAATATATCTTGCTAAACAATGAACAGTTGTTTCTAGTGGAACAAACTCTCCCAACCTAGAGAAGAACAAGAATAACAGAAGTCTATTTATTTGTTTCTGTGCTCTCAGAATTGTGCAGACTACTGCAAAAGCCCATGAAAGCATTATGCATGGGAACACAGATCTCTGGAAGATGTTCATGTGTCCCGGAGCTCAACTGAAAGGGGTTATCCTTTGACAAAGACGCAGTCACTAGGAACTTTGAATCCAAGCAAGGACCTTCTGCAGGGCTCTTGTCAGGGCTTTCTTGGGGAGGGAAGACATGCTGGAACTCTCAAGAGGGAAA
>NW_015274067.1:0-369 GCF_001447785.1 Gekko japonicus
TGCAAATGACCTTGAAAGGCTGGCCCAATGACATAGAAGGTGAGTCATCAGGAACATGACTAGCCTTTTATATCTATCTAGACTAGATAACATTATACCAAACTATGTGTTAGGTGCTCTGGGGGAAAAAGTAAGTCTTTATCCTCTTTCCTTGTGGTGATATATAGAAGAAATCATATCTCCACGTATTGTTATAATGTTATATCAGTACAACAGTATTCTAGTGCCAATTTTTGTAAAAAAAATGTGAAAGCCACTGTGGCCCAGGGTGGCCACTATGGGGGATTGGGGCAGGGAAACCTTCCCTGCAGAAACCCCATTGTTGCTGAGCTATCAGAACCTGCACCAGCAACAGGGAAACCACACAAA
>NW_015274068.1:0-369 GCF_001447785.1 Gekko japonicus
CCAGCTCTCGCAGCCATACATGACTACCTTATAAAACCTGGCATTTGGGCTGGACTCTTATCTATAGTTTGTCCTCTTCTCTATACCTATAGGTTGAGGGGTTGTGACGTTGTACCTAGAGGGGTGTGGGGCAATATTCAAATTCTAAGCCTAACTTCAATGGGAGCCATGTGGCAAGGTGTCAAAGTTGCATTCCCATGGCAACCTTTGACTTGCAGATAGTGCCTGGTCCATGAAGGCAATAACAGGATGTGGTCCTTTTGTGATTCCAAACCAGATAAAGGGGTTACATGTTGTCCAGAAGATCTGTAATGGTGGCTGACCTGTTGTTCTTCCAGGCCTCCAAGCTGAGCTTAATGGCGAAGGTCT
>NW_015274069.1:0-369 GCF_001447785.1 Gekko japonicus
CTCTTAACCACTACACCATGCTGGCTAGACCACTTGGCAAACAGAACAGGATAGACCACTAGGCAAGCAGAACCACAGCATCCTGAATGAGCAGCTAGATTACTCAGTGAGCAGCTAGAATATTCAACAAGTATTTTTAAATTTCATATCTCTAAGCAGTTACGAAAGTCCCTGAAAGACTTCCTTCCTTTATCAGAGTGGACAATACAACCAGTGCCACGGGGCTTGTTGGTATATTTTATGACACCTCTGTACCTTTGTCTCTTGTGGCGCCAATCCTTTTGTAGAGCAATTTGCTGCCCCAGGACAGCTTTCAAGTTCATGGGGGATAGGCCTATAGATGGCTATTAGGTATAACAGCAGAACGGG
>NW_015274070.1:0-369 GCF_001447785.1 Gekko japonicus
ACTTCACAGCTTAGAGGGAACATTGATCGCAAGCCCTGGCTGGGTACACAAACGGGGTTCCCAAACACAGGTAGAGATGTCCAGGCAGTGCTTGGGAAATGGCCACCGTCCTTTCCTTGAGTTTTGAGAGTTATTCAAGGCAGGTCTTTCCCGCTCTTTGTGTGCCGGTGACCCCTTCCTGGGCCAGACTGAATTATCAGTGGGAGAGGTGAGATCTGTCATGCTTTCTGCTGACAAATGAAGGTGTTTTTGACTTCTCTGTGTGGCCGCTAATGAACGTTCATAGCAGCAAGGGCTGCAGTGTGATCTACAGAATTCCAAAGCTTGCATGCATGATTGCGGGTAAGTCCTTCCAAACTTCTGAGCAAG
>NW_015274071.1:0-369 GCF_001447785.1 Gekko japonicus
AGTATCATGGCATCATCACACCCACAATGTGATTGCTGATTGGCTGCAACATGTCCTCAGTATGGGAATTCATGGGAATTAGTTCAGCCTTCCTGGCTGACAGAATTGAAATCTGGATGTTGCCACATCTTCTCTTTTTTTGACCAACAACTCTCTAGGAAGGGCTGCTGGATTAGAAGCAAAGGCGGCAACCCTCCGAGCAAATAACTAGCTTTTCTTACCGTATTACAATTCAAGGAGGAAGGTCACCCTCATTCCCATGTTACAGATAAGAGAACTGAACTTGAGAACGAAATTTTTACTTAAGCTCTCCTCTGCTTGGGATATGAACAGTTCGGTTAAGTCTAGAGATGTAAAATTTCCGGAAAT
>NW_015274072.1:0-369 GCF_001447785.1 Gekko japonicus
GCCAGCTCGGCTTTTTACCCGACACACATTGCTGGCTTTGGAGCTGAGCATTTATGGTATCAGGTTTTCCAGAGAGCTTGTGAAGGAGGATGCCTCTGGGCTTTTATGTTTGAATGGAAGATATAATTTGATATCAGGACACGCTGTATGGTACATTTCAACTTTTCTCGTCTTGCTCGCCCCGTGTATGTCTGTTCGCTTAATTTGTGCTAGCAGCCAAATCAGAATAGAATGCTGAAGTCTAGGGTTGGCACTGGTGAGCGTTTTCCTATTGTCAGCAATGACAGGAATGTGCCTCATTTCTTTTGTCTGGTTGCCTGTGCGGGAAGCGCTAGTTGTTAGCACAGTTGTTTGGCAGTAGACAAAATG
>NW_015274073.1:0-369 GCF_001447785.1 Gekko japonicus
CCCAGTCTGGAGCTGGTCACCCTACTAGTCAGGGATTTCAAAGAGGATACTAGCAGTCCACCACCATCCAGCCGTTTCTGTAAAGGTTTGCTGTTCATGTCCTCGTGGGGTCAGGTCATGAGGCTTTAGTTCAGAGGCTGGATTTGGTCATCCCTTGGAGGATTCCAGCTCAGGCAGTTGCAACTCAGACGGATGAGACTCAGGAGTCTGGCAAATTCAGTGTGCTGAATGACTATAAGTCTCCTGCAGACTGTACTGCCCTTTCACAGGAGCTGTCCCCAGGGTTCTCTGGGGCCTCCTCCTCAGCCTTGGTGCTTTTGCCATTGCTCACAGCCTGACCAAACAAGGGCACTAAAACAATTGGGAAGG
>NW_015274074.1:0-369 GCF_001447785.1 Gekko japonicus
CTCTCAATGTCCGCAGAGCCCTCTCTTTCTACCTCTACCATATGCAGCCTTTTAGAAAGTCTCAAAGGCTTTTTGTTGCTCTCCATGTAAGGGTGATGCTATCTCATCTCAGAGATGATCGAAATCGGTGACCTCAACCATAGCCTTTTGCTATGAGCTGGCACATCAACCCATACCTACCTGCATTACTGCCCATTCCACCAGGGCTTGCCTGGCTGGTATCCTGCTAGGGGATGTCTGTGCTGTTGCCACGTGGTCTTCAACCTCGACCTTCGTGTCCCACCATGCCCTGGATGTCCAAGCGCATCGGTATGCTGCTTTCGGCCAGGCAGTGCTTCAATCTCTATTCACATGAGTCTCCTACTTCAC
>NW_015274075.1:0-369 GCF_001447785.1 Gekko japonicus
AGTGACCAATCAGGTTTTATCCCCTCAAGAGACATAGCTGATAACATTCGTAAAACCCTAAACATTATTCATAACGCCAAACGCAATTCCACCTTCCAATCCATGCTTTTTTCAATCGATATGGAAAAGGCATTTGATTCCCTGGAAACCAACTATCTTGACTCCTTGTTAACTCACATGGACTTCGGACCGCTGTTTCGTACCTTTATTCAAGCAATTTACAAAACACCACAATCCACCCTATTAATCAATGGCATGTCTTCTAACACCATCACACTACATAGAGGAACCCGCCAGGGCTGCCCTCTTTCGCCCTTACTTTTTATTTTGGCCTTAGAACCCCTAGCTATAGCCTTAAGATCTAACTTT
>NW_015274076.1:0-369 GCF_001447785.1 Gekko japonicus
GGGGGGCATTTTGCACACAACACAGCCCCCGCATCCCTTCCCATTTCAACTCAGCCTTAGTAATAGAGATCACTTTCTCTGTGCCTGTCTTCCTACCTGAGGCATTATGGGGGGGAAGCGGAGACAGAACTGAGAGTCGTACGTGGAAGCTGAGGAAACCCAGATTGAAATCCCTTCTCCAACAAACAGCTCACTGAGGTAATTTTTAGTCAGTCACTCTTCAAAGCCTAACATACCTAAACATGATCATTATGAGGACAAAATGGAGAGGAATGTACTCTGTGGTAAATACAAAATCGGTAGAGTGGCAATGCAGGGTGTGAGGTGAGCCCCAAAGCTCGACCATGGCCCCGGTCACACGGGCTGGAT
>NW_015274077.1:0-369 GCF_001447785.1 Gekko japonicus
TCCCCTGCTCCATGCCCCCTCCATCTCCAAACCCCCCCCCACATTATTTCATAGCAGCCACTCCTCCAGTTTCCTGGCACACATCTCTTCAGATGCCCAACAGATCCCACAGACCCTCCCCTGGGAACAGTTTAATAGGGAGATAGGTCTCTGCCCCAAGAACTGTGGCACTGGAAGGAGACGACACAGAAAAGAGGGTTCCTAGAGACCCGTTCTCCCATTTCCCCCATTCGTGGGTGGTTGTCGTCATCAACACCCACCACCTAACACAATACATCCCCCTCTGAATGCTCTCCTTTTAAATCACTTCCTAATCCTCCCCCAAGGAGGTTTCTCTTTCCCAGTTGCCCGCCATCATTCTTCCCATCA
>NW_015274078.1:0-369 GCF_001447785.1 Gekko japonicus
GGAAAATTAGTTCCACCACTCTACCAACAATATAAGGATAGGCAGCCCACTCTCCTGGGTTAGAACTGGCTCCTGCAGTACAAGAAGAGAATTCTGCCCTAGTAAGGACAGTACAGCATGTTCCTGTTCCTTGTTCATTTGTCTGGCCAATGTACTCTAGTGCAGCTGCTGAATATTCCCCACTGGTTTTTCTTTTTGTTTCCCCTCTCATCCTGTCCCAGAGCAACAGTGTGTGGAAGTGGCTAGCTGCCCTCTCTTCTCTCTGTCTTGCCTGAGTCAAGAGTTCAGCTGCATTCAGTACAAAATGTGTTTTCAGTTTTGTGACATAAGAAAGCTGCTGTATTGTAAACTAGCCTGATACCCATGCTT
>NW_015274079.1:0-369 GCF_001447785.1 Gekko japonicus
TACAATGCCATAGAGCCCCCTCTCCAAAGGATCTATTTCCCCCCGCAGAGATGGATCTATGTAGTCTGGAGATCTTTAATTCCAGGGGATCCCGTCTGAAGGCTGGCATCCTGCACATAGAGGCTTAAGTTTTTAGTGAACTCAGTCTTCAGTTCAGCGATAGGGATGGGAACAAACTGGGGAAATGCGATTCAGTTCAGTATATGGTTCGTGGCATGCCCGGTTTGTGAACCACGAACCATCGCGAATTTTTACCCGCCAAACAAACCAGTTCAGTTTGTGAATTCTTTGATGTGCTAAAATGCCCTCCTGGCATGTTAGAGACACCAAACTCTAAGGGGATCTCTGGATGACTCTCCTCTATCTGCC
>NW_015274080.1:0-369 GCF_001447785.1 Gekko japonicus
TTTTGTCAGGATTAAGTTTCAACTTGTTAACCCTCATCTATTCCAAAACTACCTCCAGGCAGTTCACAGTTTCCACAGATAAGGTAGCATATCAAATGGTTCTGGTTTCTGCTCCAGCAGGTGTTTTGAGGCTCCTTGCAGCTGTGGCTTGTGCATCCATTTCTTGGTGCACTCTGAAATGTGCAGATGATCACTGTGGCCACCTTCAAAGCACAGAGTGGCACCCCCCAAAAAACAAACAAACACAAACCCTGGATTTTACGACAAGGCTAAAACTGACTTAATTGGTAGGTCAAAACTCTCTGTGAGGAAGTTTTCGAGTTCTAAAGCAGTAGCAGCAGGTAGCCACAAGGGGGCTTCCCAACAACA
>NW_015274081.1:0-369 GCF_001447785.1 Gekko japonicus
GGTCCTCAGGCTGCCCATCATAACTGAGGGATCAAAGCATTTCACAGGCATACTGTCTCAGGAATCCTTCTTCCAATTCCATAACTAAGACAAATGGTTTAATTCCCACATCACAGTGGAGAATGGAGAGATAATGGCTCGTGGTGAGTCAATTTAATGAGGTTAGATTTAAAGCGGGGTTTTCCTGGCTCACAGCTTATATGCTTAACTGCATAGCACCACAGTCCAATGCGGTGATAAAAGTGACCATAAAAAGAATCAATGATAGACAGCATATTTAGTATGCAGAGGATTCCAGGTAGAGGTGCTGGGAAAGCAGCTGTTGGGAAGGCCCTTTCTTTGCCTGAGACTCTGGAGAGCTGCTGTCAG
>NW_015274082.1:0-369 GCF_001447785.1 Gekko japonicus
TTTCAGCTGTTATTTGGTTAGAAATTTGGGTTGTAACTTCTTCCATTTTTTCTTTCAGTGGCTCTATTTCTTTTTTTAGTAGTGTTGGGAGAGCACTATCTAACATGTTTTGCATAGTTTCTTGAATCATTAATTTAATATCATTTGCATTTATTTGTGGTGCTGGATTTTGTGCCATCAGCTTTAGCTGTCCAGTGCCAGAGCCCTGACCTGGTGACGGTATTGAGCCCTTTCTTAAGGGACCTACTCCTGATGCTATCCTTGCTAATTTTATATAGTACAGCTATATCTTAACAGATATTGTTTTATTTATTTGATTATTATAGCCTATTTGGTTGTTATAGGTTTTACTTTAATTACTGTCAATAG
>NW_015274083.1:0-369 GCF_001447785.1 Gekko japonicus
TGGGTCAGTCACCGTTCTCTCAGAGCTTTAAAGTCTAGTGTGCAAAGGACCATTGAATGAAGCAAGCCCTATTGCTCCCTGTTGGACTTACTTCTGAATAAGTATGCAGAGGACCAGTTAATGACATGGCTATTTCTACATGGGGTTTTTTTTGCTCCACCTTGGCTTCCTTACAACAGCACTGTTTTCTGGGAGGATCCACATCCTCCAGTTGTCCTACTTTTACGTCCCCCCCCCCCGACGTATCCATTACCATCTAAAGAGGGGTGGGGCGAAGACCCCAATTACCTAATTGCACCCCCATGGCCCAGTACAGCTGGGGAAGGAAGCCTGATCCATTATAAGAACATAAGAGCTGCCAATGTTGGA
>NW_015274084.1:0-369 GCF_001447785.1 Gekko japonicus
TTCTGAGGAGTTCTTTTCCCAGGCTCAGCCAGTCCTTTGCCAAAATATTTGAGATGCAAACGGGGCATGACTGTGGTTTCACGCACCCTCACGTGACAATCCTTGACGTCCGGTTGCCCGTCTCTGAGACTAGACATTCTACACCTGATTCTCAAGTGTCTCCCAGGCATTAATATTTCACACACCACAAGGTCATGTGGAAATGCTGGGGGTGGCGGAGAGGAGTGATCCATAGTCCCTTCCTGACAGGAGGTCAGAGGTGCTTCTGGGGTGGGAGGGTGCCATTTTTGGTAGGTGAGACCAACAAGAGGTGAATGGCATTCTGGGCTGAGAAATGATTAACTAACTTACAATGTAATAATGGACTGC
>NW_015274085.1:0-369 GCF_001447785.1 Gekko japonicus
GCTGTATCATGCAGCCTTCCCTCCATTTTCACTATAAATGATCTATGTGCAGAAGGCAGATATTCGTCATCCGAAATATGTGTACATCATCTGAGCATTAAAGCAATGGGGAACGATCATAAAATGCTTTATTTTTGAAACCTGTGACTTTTTAATAACTGCTTTCATCTGAACTTTTTTTTGACCTGCATGTTGGATTTACT
Organism: Gekko japonicus; assembly: GCF_001447785.1. Classification (NCBI taxonomy): domain Eukaryota; kingdom Metazoa; phylum Chordata; class Lepidosauria; order Squamata; family Gekkonidae; genus Gekko; species Gekko japonicus. The sequence continues at coordinate 204 of NW_015274085.1, forward strand.
GTTGCCCAGTCCGGTTTCTGCTTTCTGGTCTTGGCACCTGAATGTATTTGCATTAAGAAACTCATCCCATATCTCACATACTCCCTCTGCTGGTCTCTTGCCGCCTAGTAACTTGTATCTTGAATGCTTTGGCACTCCTTTGAACCATGCACATGTCCAGAATTCT
>NW_015274086.1:0-369 GCF_001447785.1 Gekko japonicus
GAGCCCAGGAAAAGCATTCTGCACATACTCAAAGGAACTCTCATCTTTCTTATGATTTCTGACATGGCGGGGGGCAGGGAGGGATGTTCTCTGCTAAACTCTTGAACCAGGGAATCAATTGGTAAACCTGCTTGAGGACAGTGGCAACTTACCCCCACCGCAGCAATACCAATGCCACTCCCCCGGCCACCTTGCGCAGAGGCTGCGGTGGAATGCTGCTGCTCCAGCGTCCTCTGCAGTTCCTGGAGGCGATCCCGCTCCGCAGCCAGCATGGCCAACACGCTGCTGAGGGACCCGTGAACTAGGGAGGGAGGAAGAGGCAGAAACACACAAACGTTTGTGGAAGTACTTCTTCACCTGAAGAGTAAT
>NW_015274087.1:0-369 GCF_001447785.1 Gekko japonicus
TCTTATGTTCTTATGTTCTTATGACTTACAACATCGCAGAATGGATTCTTCCTTTTGAAAATGTCCTCCAGTTTTAAAGCAATCTACTGGCTCTTTGGGGCATTATGTTTCATTTCCAGGGCAATCAAAACAGTCAAAATTACTTATGTAGTGAGCAATAAAAATCCTGCTACATGGTTCAGGGCATTAAGAAAAATTAATTTAGGAAGCTATGTATACAGAACTGTTAAATACATTTGCTGGACCCATTTGGCTTCCTGAACTTTTGAAAGAAGTTTGTTCTGAGGAGTTTTAAAAGATTTCAGTAGCAAAAAGGCCAGTTCACTTTCCTTTCCTTACAAGGGCCCCAGTCACACGGAGAATTTGCCG
>NW_015274088.1:0-369 GCF_001447785.1 Gekko japonicus
CGAATGCTAGATGCAGAATTGCCCATAGAAGACTGAAAGACCACAATTTCTGTATGCAAAGAAACAATCATGCTGCCCTCTAGGGCACTTTGTTGAAGACAACAGGAGAAAAATAGCTTTGGACAAAGGATATTTCTACCAAACCACAAAAACAAGGTACTTGTAAACTAAGAGGAAATAAAGAGAAAGGGAAGGTATACCATACCATAGTGAATAGTAAATCCCCGTGATCCTTCTCTGGTCTGCATTTACAAGAAGACAAACATGGTACCCACAAGGACTTGTCTGGGACATCCTATTTTCCCCTCTACCACTATTTCCTCTTTCCCCTTACTGAAAGCCTCCACAGACTCTCCCCTTTTCCTGCTT
>NW_015274089.1:0-369 GCF_001447785.1 Gekko japonicus
GGGGGGGGGGGGGGCTGATAAGAGCAACACCCCCAAAAGTGCCCTGCCCCCTCCTGGGCACCTCCCCTCCCTGTACTATTCCCTCCAGGGAGCCTGGGGCAACTGGCGACGACTGTGCTTTCTGATGACCACGATTCCCAGAGAAAGCAGTGGGCTTTGCAGTGTCTCTGGAGTGGCCGCCGGGGGGCAGGCAGGGACACTTCGGGTGGCAGGACCTGCCCAAGACTGCTTGCCAGCTACCCAGCCCCAGGGCAGGCCATTCTCCTCGGCTCCTGCTGCGTACCCCAACAGCCATGCCTGGCCTTTCAGGGCCAAGAGCGCCAGGGCCGGGCAGGCTTCGGCTGCAGCACACAGGGAAGGAGGACTGGA
>NW_015274090.1:0-369 GCF_001447785.1 Gekko japonicus
TGTACTTTAGTATCTAGTTTTCAGACTGGTTGTCTCTAATTTAATACCTATCAGAAACAGTAGCCAGTATTTGAGAAATCTGCAAAGCAAACTTGTGTACCATTTTGATACCTGAAGTAGATGGTGGAGAGGAGGATTGATGCAGGTAAATTGTTGTAGCTGTAAGTGTAGATTTTCTGATTGTTTCCATAGAGACAGCTTGATCATAGTTTTGTAGCATCCAGCACTAATTATTATCCTGTAACTACTGGAAAGACTTCAAACCAGTCTCCATAACAACACCTTGATGTCTAACATAATTATTAAACTTATAGAAAAAACAGAATTAGGTGCCATTAGATAATTAAAAACACGATATCATTAGGAATC
>NW_015274091.1:0-369 GCF_001447785.1 Gekko japonicus
GTATGCAAAACGGTGACTAATATCAGAGAATTCTGATCTTTCTGAACTTTGCCTAGTGGACCAAGAGTTAGCAGTCGCCTGTACAAGCCCATCACCCCGGCTGCACTGAAACAAAGAAATCCTGGGTGCTGTGATGGATATAAATTGTGCAAATGAAGCAGATTTTCTTAACGTTGCTCATTGAATTAAATGACTCTTGGATGTGCGTGCATATATGCACTTGCACGTGTGGAAAACCACAACCGGCTTTTGAGTATAGGGCCCAAAGGTGGTGTATACGTATTTTAAATAAACGAACTCCCACTAGTTTGCCTGCTTCTCAAAACCATAGAAGGGGCCTCTGCAGGGGTCATTTCCTGCAGGAACGCA
>NW_015274092.1:0-369 GCF_001447785.1 Gekko japonicus
ACGCTGCAATGCATTCCTGGTGCTACACCTGAGGTGCCATGGATGCACTGACTAAGCTTGGGCCAGGCCTTTATAGCTCTGACCCCAATGTTTCAGTTGTAGAATGGGACCAAAGGCTGCTAACCAGTATAAAAGCTATACCTTATTCATTTATTTAGAACATTTTTACGATACCTCTCCAGGAACGTGCCCAAGGCAGCTTATGAAATAAAAATAACAGAAACAAATATTAAAAGATATTAACTAAAATCCAGCATTGAGAAATCAGCATAGAAACATAGACCATAAAACGGGACAAACTGACAGCTTAAAACAACAGTTTCTAGACTTTAAAAAAAAAGTGTTAAAAGATCAAGCCCTTAATTAAAA
>NW_015274093.1:0-369 GCF_001447785.1 Gekko japonicus
AGAGAGCCTACTTTGTGGCTCCTTTGCCTCTCTCCCCAACCACTTTTTTCTACTCCTGTTATGGATGTCAAGTCATACATATTCATTTCTTCTACTTATTTCCTGCTCTTCTTTTAGACAAGACTCCTATGGGGTTCCCAGTTGCCTTCTATCCAGGAAACGACCAGGTCTGTACTCCTCACAGCTTCAGCAATGCTACAAATCAGATTGTTCACTAGCAGAACAAAACAAAAAAGTGAAGGCCCAGCCCACACTGGACCTCCCTGTCTCCACAGACAGGTTCCCCCATCTCAGAGACCTCTCTCAGCTGTGCTGGTACAAAGGGACCCCCTCCCACAATGGGGCGTAGCCAGAAAATTTTGGGTGGTG
>NW_015274094.1:0-369 GCF_001447785.1 Gekko japonicus
CAGTGACCTTCAGCCAAACAGCAAAAAAAGGAGTCTTGGGGTACCGTGAAGACTGCCAGGTTTATTCTGGGCAAAGCACTGGGGATTGTAGCCCAGTTCATCAGATGCATGAAATCTTATCCTCACCTGAAGCTCACACTCTCTCTCACACATTTTCTCCAGACATGGGTGCAGAAAAAAATGTAAACACTGGGGGACAGAAGGCAGCAAAAGGCAAGTGGTACAGTTTGCCAACATGCCAGTGTTGTTGATGTCGGAGAGAAAGTGGAAGAGGGACATTTACAAAAAACAAATGCACGTTTTTGCCCATGGAGGTGTTCAGGACCTGTCACAGAGGCAGCCCAGGATGGCTGTTTGGCCTGGGCTTCA
>NW_015274095.1:0-369 GCF_001447785.1 Gekko japonicus
CCCACTGTCGCAAGCCACGTGAATCGTGACCCTTGCTCTCCATAACACGACCCAATGAATCCTGGCTCCCAAAAGCCCTTGCTGGAAGCAAGCTCTGTCTCCATGTTTCTGTCTCAGAAAACACAAGCCCCCAAGAGCTGGTAGCAGCTAAGAGGAAGAGCTCTGAGGTGGAAGGCTCCCGAGTTCAAAGCTGGCTCCAAACCCCGGTAGGAGGCCTTAGGCGTGCCACCCTCTGTCAGCTTCCCTATCTGTAATATGGGGGGTGATGATAATATTAGTCTACCCTACAGGGCTATTGTAAGGGTTAAGGAGATACAAGTGCAGAGCACTTTGAACACTCATGTAGGGCCAGGGCTATTTTTGGGCAGG
>NW_015274096.1:0-369 GCF_001447785.1 Gekko japonicus
TTTCACTAGCTCTAACATGCTGCCTTATTTTTTCCTTTCCATTACACCCAGCTTTGATGGGAAACTTTAATAAAAACGTTTGTAGGTATGTGGACATCGTCATGTTCGGTGACTTCGCTTACCTTTTGGACTCTGTGACTCATCGTCGCTGTCTGAATCGTTGCTCACTAGATGCCGCAACCTGATGTTTTCTGTGGAAAGGAAAGGCAGAAGAAATCTGTTAGTGCCTTACAAGGCTGGATGAGAATGGAGACAGCCAAAACTACAAGCATTTCGAAGGAGGCACTAACAACTTCATAACTGACTAGTTGTAAAGGCAGCCTGGGTTAGTTTGCATGATTTTATGCCAAAGGACATTCCCTATCCATT
>NW_015274097.1:0-369 GCF_001447785.1 Gekko japonicus
CCACTACACCAAACTGGCTCTCTGTACAGAAGAGATCTGTAACCGGAAGCTGGGCAGCCGGTTTTACCCACAGCGATTTGGGTTCCTGGGAAAGAAGACCCATGGTCTCCTTTGGTTCCCCTGCCCTGCAGTCCTTTGCTGTCCACTAGATGGCACCAGATCCAGCCAGTTCCCCTGCGAGTGGCCTTCAAATGCTGTTTATTCCAGAGATGTCAAACACACTGCCGGGGAAGGCAGGAGGCCACGGGGTGGAGGAGAGGCACACGGGCACCAATGGTGAGGTGTGTGTGGTCAAAGCTCTCCAGAAATTAAAGGAAATAGCTACGGTATGTGAAATGTCCTGGGTTCAGACGCATGGAGTGATCAGCT
>NW_015274098.1:0-369 GCF_001447785.1 Gekko japonicus
CAAGGGGAATACTAGCAAGAGGCACTAGAGGAATGTATATTCGTGCACACAGACTGGGATGGTTTCCACGTAGTGCAGATTCTCCAGCAACAAAACATCCACCCAGTGGGTTACCCCACACTTTGCTAAATTCAGCCCCACACTGCAGTCACTAATGGGGGGGCAGACCCTTTGGAGCACTACGACAGCTGGTTGCTCAAAGCTGCTCTGGAATGTGCATATATTGGTGGAAGGAGTCTGAAACTGGCTCATCCAGGGGGAATGTGAACAGGGCATGGGAGAAGTTCTGGGATCTGGGTGGTAGAGAGTCAGCAGGGGCTTGGATAAACTGATAACAAAACACCAGACAATGCATCCACCTGGACTGAA
>NW_015274099.1:0-370 GCF_001447785.1 Gekko japonicus
GCAGTTGTAAATATTGCCATTCAACAGAACTTGACAGGTTATACTTAGTCCTCTGAGAAAATAACAAAAAACTCATCGTCATAGTCTATTAATTGGCCCAAATGAAAAAGAATGTTCCGTCAGTAGAAAATTTACATTGTGCAAAAAAGAGTCCTGAGAGAACCGTTACTGGCCTGAGGTCACCCAGCAGCCCTCATGTGTCTCAAAGCAGGTGACAATCACCCACCCTTCCTCTCCCCCCAGAAGGCACCATGTGAGGCAGGTGGGGCTGAGAGAGTTCTGAGAGAACTAGGACTGGCTTGAAGTCAACCAGCAGGCCTCATGTGTCTCAGAGCGGATGACAATCACCCACCCTTCCTCTCCCCACAAC
>NW_015274100.1:0-368 GCF_001447785.1 Gekko japonicus
GTCCGTGCCCTTAACTACTACACCAAACAGTGGATCAGAGCACAAAATGCAAGGCAGTGAGGATCACAAGCTCCTAATGCTTGAAATATACACCCATGATTCAATTTCTCACTCCCTCTATGGGAGTGCAGCCTACTGGATACGGAACAAAAGCCAAGGAGGAAAATGAGCAGATTCAGGGAGAGCGGGTGGAGAAAACAGCTGGATTGCTAATGGAGCGGAGGGGGGGAATCTGCAGAGCTGGGTGTGTGAACAAGGCATTTTCAGAGAGCTTGTACAGGGAGAGAGCCAAACATATGGATGATGAGACAAGCAAAATGAGGTAGGAGATCGTGCCTTCTGATACATCGTCATCCCACTGGGATAGG
>NW_015274101.1:0-368 GCF_001447785.1 Gekko japonicus
TCCTAATGCAACTGTATTCCTTTCTTTTGTCATGGCAACGATATTTCAATCTCTCCCCGCACACACATTTGTCCAACTCAGTGTTCAAATGCTGAGAAAATATAAGTGAATTTCCTTCAATGACAACTATGGGGAGTCCCTAACTTTAGGAAGTCGATCACTGTGCCAATTAAACCATAGGTTGACCATCTGGACACAGACACACACTCTGTGACGGCCTATCAAGTGCTACCAGATGGGATTATGACTAAGTACGCTTTCTGTTGGCAAACCTTGGGTTATCCTATAGCGCTCATGAAAACAAGAACACTGACAGTGCAATCTGAAACAGAATTATACCCATCTAAGCCCATTGACTTTAATGGATT
>NW_015274102.1:0-368 GCF_001447785.1 Gekko japonicus
TAGCCTATAATGCTTTAACATCTCACACATCTGCGTCACTGGGGGGAAAAACTAGAGAGTGGAAATAGGGGGAGTAGGAGATCTAAAAATGATGGGTTTGATAGGGAATGCAGACATTTAAAGATTCAATTATGTAATGTCTTCAGACAATATCGCGAGTCTGCTGACCCGTATTTTTTGATGAAGTAATTTAAACTTAAGAAGCAGCTGCAACAGAGCATGAACAGAAAGAGGACTGAACACATTAATACACAATGGGAACAATTATATTGGGCCATGACTTTAAACAATACAAAAATATTCTGGACCATAGTTTCGGGCGCATGTCATGCGGAGGCCCTCTCTATGTCTGCTGTCTCTCCCCAAGT
>NW_015274103.1:0-368 GCF_001447785.1 Gekko japonicus
ACTGACCAGGAGTTTTCGGGCTAATAAAAGGGGAGAGCCACTCCCAGTTGGGGAGGACTCCCTGATTCTGAGGTTTGAGAAGTAGCCCTTCAACTTCTATCGCAGGTCTTCCTGCCGCTTATGACAACGAGCAGTTCGAAACCCGCATAGGAAGCGTGACACCTGTAGCCACGCAAGCAGGGGGTTCTGAACAGCCAAGTGCTGGTGGTGAATTTGGACAACTATCATCACCTACACACTGGCCATTTATGTCTAGTAATTAAAATCCTTAGTTCCCTTCACTTCTGAAGGTGACACGTTGTCAGGTTGCATGGGAATGGGAATGGGAACGGGAAATAATAAAGTCAGGAGCCTTTTTAGAAAAGCTT
>NW_015274104.1:0-368 GCF_001447785.1 Gekko japonicus
GATTAGTCATCAGTTACCCCTTAAACATAGCCCTATCTCATTTATGTGAGCACACATAAATAGAATAAGCTACCCAAGGCCGCTTCCATGACAATCCACTGAAAAATACTTAAACAGGCAGAAATAGACATCAGCCTTGAAAACTAGGTTTTATGTTTGATAAAGAAAGCCTATCTGAAATGTTTTGCACTGAATTAAGGAAGCTTAAACTTTGCGAAATTTGCTTCTCTACAAGCAAGGACAATGGACATAATCTAATAGTAGTTCACTGTACCAGGTCCCATAGATGGGATGTTTGCTTGTAAGTGTGCTTGATTAGTTACATTAATTTCAGTGAGGTGTTAGAGCAGGGGTGTTGAACTCATTTG
>NW_015274105.1:0-369 GCF_001447785.1 Gekko japonicus
TGGTGGGGTGCAAATAGATGTGTGCCAGCATCCCCTGTAACATTGCAACCCTGAGTTACAGGGGATGTGGAATATCATCTATTATGGGTAGCCCTCTCACAAAGCCATAGTGAGACACAAATTGGAGGGAACAACTGGGGAGGAGCAAATTGGTCCAAGCTCACTGAAGGCAGGTTGTACAGTCAGTACAGTAGAAGTAGTGTGACAATTGTTCTGTTAATGAGCTCACAAAGAACAAGGCACATCAATGTTTATGTGCTCTTTCTCTCTGAACTATAGTTTTGTTGGGATTCTTTCTTTTATACTGGAACATTTTATATGTTTTTTAATTTTATTTTATACTGAGAAGCTGAATGCATTTTTTGCCTC
>NW_015274106.1:0-368 GCF_001447785.1 Gekko japonicus
TTGTACCTTATCATTAAATACATTCCACTTTTGCATAGATTCTTCTAAAATCCTCTCTTGCTCTTGGGCAACACTTCGGAGCCTTGTCCACCGCTGCCAGACTGTGGTCATAGACCTGCTTATAGTTGCCTTGCCAGCATCATTGCAGATTTTCTCCAGCTGGCATGCCTTTTCCTCTAGTGAAGTGATAGTCTCATGGAATGAGTTTACTGTGGACACTAGTGACTGAGAAAAACAAAGGAAATAAGGTTTCCTATGACAGCAAAACATTAGAATATTCAGCATAACTTAAACCAACCTACTAGCTTTGTTGGAATTTTCATATCAGAATGTGGGACCACTTGACCAGCAGTCAAATGGTCTACGAA
>NW_015274107.1:0-368 GCF_001447785.1 Gekko japonicus
CCAGCCGGGCTCTTCTTATATTCTTATGTTCTAAAACTATTATTAGGGACTCTGATCTTCATTATCTGTAATTGCTTAAGGGATTGGCGACCGTGGGTTAGTGGTTGTGATTTTATTATTCTCGTTTTAAGGATCTTGCATGGTGCCTTATCTTTCATACACTGTGTTGAGGCTCTTTAAACTGTGGCGTGAGTGGGCTATAAATATACAAACAAGCAGATAAAGTCTCACAGGACTCCCAGCATCTCATAATCATTTGCCTGTTTTTTCTGCTTCTTGAAAAGGGAAGGAAACTCAGCATTTGTAGATGGTCCCTTCGTATTGTTGGCTGCCCATGCGAAAAACAGTGCAATTGACCTGCCATTTTT
>NW_015274108.1:0-368 GCF_001447785.1 Gekko japonicus
ACCAAGACCTAAACTTCTGTGCCACTGGCCTTATTGTCTGTGCTTCTGAATAAAACAGGAACAGCATTTTGTCCTGGAATCCCCAACCTCCATTTCCTAACACAGAGAGCCATGATGTCTGTCTGTGAATTTGTCCCAGGAATGTCAAAGATGGTGGGTTTCAGCTCAAATATTTGACCCGCTTGCTGGCATGTAACCTTTTTGTTTTCTTTTGGCATTACTTCTTTGGACCCTTAGATCAGTGGTATTTAAACTTTCCAGATCCAGGACTCCTGCAGAGCTAGGGATACCCTGAGCAGCAAGCATGTGACAGGAAGTCAAGTGGCTTCTGGGACACATGACAGGAAGGGGATGTAGTGATGGCCACA
>NW_015274109.1:0-368 GCF_001447785.1 Gekko japonicus
CGGGCCACATATTTGACACCCCTGCTCTACAGTTACTCAGAAAGCAATTAGGCAGATGCAGGTAGCTGACCCACAGAATCTGCAACTGCCTCCTCAGCAGCATACAAGGGCCACGCAATGTGGTGCATGATGCACAAAATGCCACAGGAGATTAGGCTGGAATGAAACAGTGTTCAACAGTGTACAACTAAACTGCTCTGGAGCTCGAGCCCCTTGGCGGATGCAGCTGCTTGGTTTGGCCCAGGCACAGCTACACTGGACCAAGACTTCTTTCCACCTGTCTTGTGAGCAGCGCTTCCCCTTTTCCCTGCATCTCACTGCATGGCACGGAATGAGGCAAAACAGGAGAGGCACTGGGCAATCCAGCA
>NW_015274110.1:0-368 GCF_001447785.1 Gekko japonicus
CCCTGCCCTGCCCTGCCCCGCTCTCGTTCTGCCATCACGCATTGTCCTCCGGGGTCCCGGCAGTCCCACCAACTGTGTTTGGCGACCATCGAGGTCACACGCTAAAAGCACCGCGTCTAATCGCAGCCGCAGCCGATCCACGGGAGCCCTGTAGGCCCGCGGGCGGGTTCTGCGGGGGAGACATCCATTCCTCCCTTGCTTTCACGGCCCCCGTCCCGCAAACAGCTTTCCCTTGCCAAAGTCGATTGTTCCCGGCGAGGTCCCTCTTTTGTTGGTCCTCTGACATCCGCACGTCTCTCTGCTGGTGGCCCCCTTGTCCTCGCCCGGGCGGAGCCCCAATCGGAGCAGAGGTTAAAGAGGGTGTCAAA
>NW_015274111.1:0-368 GCF_001447785.1 Gekko japonicus
GCAATGCATGAGGAAACGTATGCCTTGCTTAAATATTCATTACACCTGCTAATAGCTTTCAACAAGTCAGAAGCAATGTGCTCGGGTTTTAAAGTTCAGGACACAGGAGATTTAACAAATAGAAACTCTTAACACCTCAAAATGCAACTCCTGCTGTTGACTTTTCAAGAGGGGATCACACTTTCCCTCAGACATTCATGCCGAGGCTGCGTACTGCTAACTGATGCAGGGGTTTGTTTTCTAAGCTTTCTCCCCCACACACACACAAGCAACTCCCAGCACACTGCCAGCCCCCCACCCAAGTCACAACGCCAGGGCACAGTCATAGAATCTTTGCTGTATTTTGTTGAAGGCTTTCACGGCCAGAG
>NW_015274112.1:0-368 GCF_001447785.1 Gekko japonicus
TTAACCAACCTCACAGGGTTGTAGTGAAGGAAAAATGGATGAAGAGAGAGACCTGTGTTCTCGATCTTGAGCTTAAAAAAAGAGTAGAGTAAAAATGTATTAAATAAATAGGGAATTTCAATGAAGATATGCTTTCCTTCTAAATGAATGGTAGTTTTTGTTCATAAAATTGCCAGTGCTCAGTATCTCAAGAACTTTTAATGCCTAAATCCTTAATATTAAGCTTGTTTATCCTGCTGATAAGACTTTAATTACTTTCTGGCAAAGGCTGAAGGATGCCTGAGAAATTAATAGCTATTTTCAGCATGCAGCACGTGTGGCTATTTTGGCCATCGCTTTCTGAAATGTTGTTGTTGTTGTTCAGTCGC
>NW_015274113.1:0-368 GCF_001447785.1 Gekko japonicus
CCATCTTAAAATAGCATGGGACAAGGTGACTTAGATAACAAATGAAGTATTCTAGGAAAAACATTGTTGATTGTTCCTCTCCTCATCCACTCACCTTTCCCATTTATTTCCCCAGATGTTTTTCATTCTAATGGCCTTTTGTTCTTTGCTGGCTGCTATATCCAATCTCAAACATGTATTTAATTTAAAAGGCCAGATGCTGTATGGGGCACCCTGAGAGTACAGTTTGATGTACCCCTACCACCAGGGGGTGCCAAGAAGGTGGACGGCAATTGGGAAACCTGTGTGTTTGTTTGCTTCTCTTGTTACCTGCGGCATTTTGATCTCAAGCTGCTTAAATTGAAGTGTTTCTGAACCACTGCTCACTC
>NW_015274114.1:0-368 GCF_001447785.1 Gekko japonicus
CATTAATAAGCACTGTTTACATTACTCTTAGTGGGAGTTAGTAAAAGTCTGTGGAGAGGAGACCACATTAATTTAAGAGTTCTGTAACCCTAAGATTCCAGGATTCCAAGAAGAGCAGCAACAACATCCTACCCTTGCACAACAGAAGCCTCTTCAAACTATACCTTCATATGCCAAAAAATTAAACAATGTTTGCCTTTCTATTGTCAACGTTGCAAAATAATGTGATTACATTCTTCTGTATCAGAAGCAAAGAAACAGTAGAAACAGAAACAAAGAAACCCTTGAAAGCTTGTCCTTAATGTGCCCAAAAATGTAAAAGTTAAAGAGAGAAAACAAACCTCTGCTTTTCAACAAAGGGCTAGTTT
>NW_015274115.1:0-368 GCF_001447785.1 Gekko japonicus
CAAGCAGTTAAGAAATAAGCCATTCTTGTTTACACCTGGACTCAGCACATAGTCTGGGGATCACAATGGGGTATAAACACATACAGAGGAACTGATATAATGAAATACACCTGACTACTTAAAACTCCAAGAATAAATAGCCCATATCAATTTAATATTTTTAACATATGTACAGAGTTTAGGTAAAGATGATATGTGGTTTTATCACCTTTTTAATATTTGTGCTTGGTATGATCTTTTTACAGATCACATGGGCATTTTTATTGGTTGTTTTAACATGAAACCTGGTCTCTGTACCCACATTAAGCTTTATTCGGTCACACCTTCCAAAGAGTGAGAATGGGATGAGGCCATAGTTCCCTCTAAAC
>NW_015274116.1:0-369 GCF_001447785.1 Gekko japonicus
AGGAACATATTGGTGAGGAGATCTTGGGTTGGGCGTGGAATTTTCTTGGGTGGAGAGGAGAGTCAAAATAACTCTGCATCCAGCCCTCAGGGCTGTGAACAGATCGTCTCTGGGATAGACTGGGCACTTTTACTCTCCATACCTTTCTATCAGTTTTCGTTGGCGGGACCAGGTTTTCTCTTCTCCCAGCCCCGTAAATGATCAACACCAAACATGTTTGTTGTCGAAGGCTTTAACGGCCGGAGTTCATTAGCTGTTGTAGATTTTCCGGGCTGTATGGCCATGGTCTTGGCATTGTAGTACCTGGCGTTTCGCCAGTAGTTGTGACTGGCATCCTCGAAGGTATAACACACAGAGATGGAGTACTCT
>NW_015274117.1:0-368 GCF_001447785.1 Gekko japonicus
TGGAATGGAATATTAAAATGGCGAGAAAAAACAAAACAAGACACAGAAAATTGCCTGGAGATTACATGGAGCTGAAACACCATCTTATAATAAGGCCCATATCACGCCTGCAGCAAGGGTTTCAGGCCTGAGGCCAAGTTAAAGAAGGACCGAACAACAAGCGGAGGGAAGGAGGGCACGGCGGGATGAGGCCGCGGTGAAGTTTTTCTGCAGCATAAAATGAACACAGGGAAGAAAGCCAAGCAGGGAAAAAAACACAGACGTAATAACCACAGACACTACAGACCCAAGGTAGTTACTGCTCCAGGGTGTGGGAGCAGAAATGAAGCAACGAATGGGGATGTAACAGAATCAAGAGTTGATAACAA
>NW_015274118.1:0-368 GCF_001447785.1 Gekko japonicus
CCCCCAATAAACTTTGTCTCATGCAAAGGCAGCGGATTTTAAAATGTGATGCCATCTCTCACTGAGGAGGACTAAATAAGGCCATTGCCCTGAGCTTGTAGTGCCCACAGTAGTTAAGAATGGGGAAAAAAAAGATTGATACAACTGGGGAGAGAGAAGAGGAGGGAACAGAGGAGGGAGGGAGGGAGAGAGAAGGAGAAGCAGCAAAAAACAGAGAAGCACAAGACTTTCCCAGATCCATCTACAGATGGAGGAAGAAGACTGGTAAGTAGATCCTCCTGGACTTGCAGAGACATCTGGCTAAAGGAGGTGGCCTCATGAAAGGCTCAGTCCCTCCTAATAATCTCTCCCTTATAATAAAAGAATAG
>NW_015274119.1:0-368 GCF_001447785.1 Gekko japonicus
AGCTACCCATCTGGATCCATCTAAAGATGGTAAAGGCCAATGCAGTGCATATGGGGCAATGCTGAAGCAGACTGCCTAGGATAAATATACCATCTGCAGGACAGAAGGGGACATCTACAGCAAAACATCTTTGAGATGAACTATGTCCTACCAAGACCATTGCAAAAGTCCTGCAGAAATGTAAAGTCTCGTTTTGCGACAACCCCGTGGTTGCCGATTTTATGAAACAATGAAATCCACATATTAAAATCTCTGTTACGTACCAATATTCCTCACTAGGACAGCAAAACAGCCCATGTAGCCCAGCCAGTTTGGTGTAGTGGTTACCCACCTGAATCTGTTTGAAGAAGTGTATCTGAAGAAGTGTG
>NW_015274120.1:0-368 GCF_001447785.1 Gekko japonicus
GGTAGGCAGCCCTGCTTAACAAACCCCACTGCAAAGGAATCTAACGCAGTGTACAGCAGGTGGGGGAAAGCCCTTGGTATGAAAATGGGTGTTACAAGTACACACATTCCTACTGTCATTTGGGAAATGTTAGAGGATATTTTTATAGCGCCAGAGGTACAGTAGGAAGGACTAGAGAAATCCACATGGGGGAGGGGGGGACGGAGTTGGCACAACACTCCAGTCAGATGCCCCGATCACAGCTGGCATACGGAGTTTTGCTCTGGCGGTTGCCAGTTTTCTTGCTCCTGGTGCTAATATCGCCAGCTGTTGGGCACAGCAAATTAATCTGTGGGTAATCCAGCAATTTAAATCACTTTTGGAAATGT
>NW_015274121.1:0-368 GCF_001447785.1 Gekko japonicus
GATGAAGAACTTCTCTCTGACCTCCGGCAGGAGAACCCCAACGAGATCTGCTCGGCTCCAACGGCGATCGAGGTCCAGACTGTGGGCGGCATCCCGGCCTCACAAACCGGGCAAGAGTTCGCAGTGTGAGTTGTCAGGCCCATCCAAAGCGGACGCAGCTCTAAATGGCTGGGCTGGGAAGATGTGGTCAGCTTGTTTTGGGTGTGAACGTTGTTTTCTCCCGTGCTGCTAAAATGTCATTTTTATGACTGGGTTGCCACTTTTTTCCTGACCAGGAATTATACTAGCGCTGGCTTTGTCTGTATCAATGCTGAGCAGGGAAGTGGCCGCCGTTGCTACGACTACCAGGTGCGGTTCACCTGCCCTCC
>NW_015274122.1:0-368 GCF_001447785.1 Gekko japonicus
GTCCCCCTTTAGTTGTCTCTTTTCTAAACAGAATAGTTCCAGACTCTTCCCTGAGGTACTAGCCCATCTTCTCTGCAAGAGGTGGGCTGAAGCACGAGTGACTGAAATGTGGCACGTTCTACCAAATGACACAGAACGTGCAGAATCCCTTTTGGAACATTTTACATCCCATTCCATGGTCACATTCTGAAACGATGCACAAACGTTCATTCTTGTGGATCCAAGGGCTCTCGCTGATAAAATCAAAGCCAGTAGGCTAATTAGTGAATATGAGGTCTCATCAGTTTGTTAAGGATGAAAAGATAGTCTGGTGATCTGATCTGTTTGCAAATATTGAAACAGGAAGGATTTTGCTTCAAGTTTCCATG
>NW_015274123.1:0-368 GCF_001447785.1 Gekko japonicus
GGCTGCTTCCTGAAGTGGGGGGGGATTCGAGAGATGTCCTGGAAACCGTCTGTTGGGCAGCATGGGGGTGCCGTGCGTGTGTGATGCTTGCGGACTTCTCCAGCTGCAGCCCGGGCACATTTGAAGAGGGCCTGAATGACACTCCGTCTTGCCCCGCCCCTCAGGCAGGACGTGGCATTCTTTGACACCAACCGGACAGGGCAGCTGGTGCATCGCCTGACCTCGGACATCCAGGAGTTCAAGTCGTCCTTCAAGATGGTCATCTCTCTGGTGGGTGGAAGGGAGGAGCCAGCAAGGTGGGCACTGGGCTCCTCGGAGGGAGGGGGGAAAGGCGAGGCGGATGTGGGCCTGCAGCCTCTTCACGTGGC
>NW_015274124.1:0-368 GCF_001447785.1 Gekko japonicus
TCATTGATTGTGATGATAATGCCCTTACTGTAGCTAAACACAGACCACCATGGATATGCCTCCATGGTGTTGAATGCCATATGGTCTTTAACTGCCGTGGCATCTTAAAATATCGATCCATTTGCCTACCTGGATCGTGGGGGAATTCTGCATACATGGTGCTCCACAAAGCAGCATGAGCAAAGCAAAACCGAGTCACAGTCAAGAAAGTGGGGACAGGAGATGGCATCATGACCCTTGCTTCTGGGTCAATATATACCGGGCTGCATGTGTGCTTGTACAGGGTATTTTAAAATGCATTTTAAGCTATTTGTCGCAAGTCTTGGGAGCTGAGCTGCAATGTCAATTCAAATAAGTAAGTCGATAAT
>NW_015274125.1:0-368 GCF_001447785.1 Gekko japonicus
GGGCCTCCCCTGCTGGCCGGCCAGCCACCCGGCAGGAAGGCAGGAGCCCCCAAATTCGAGGGATACCCCACGTGGGCACTGGCATCTCTACATACCACCAAACTCTCTTTCATAGGTACTGCAAAGGGTTGTCGTAGCTTTGTTCAAACAAGTTCCTTATCTTTTTCAGAACTTGCATTCAGATGTGAAAACTTTAGCAGGTAAAAGTTGAATTTGGAATATCCATGTTTTGGGGGGCGGTTATATTAGTAAGAAAGTCAAAGCTAAGTTTCTGTTTATATGCACATAAATATGTATGATGCTACTTAACTGGAATGGGCTTTGTGGTTATACACTTTCACCTTATATAAAGAGTACTTAAAGGATGG
>NW_015274126.1:0-368 GCF_001447785.1 Gekko japonicus
TGCAAAATGATAGAAGCACGGGGGCCTTCCTGTTAGTCTTGGGCAGGTCGTTCACCAAGGTGGGAGTGGCCACAATGTGCACAGATGTACCTGTTTCCAGTGTGGCACCTCCAGAAAGCTTTGCTCAGATGAGCACGGCTGTCATGGTAGAACATAGCAGAAGAGGCGTTCCTGTAGGTCCACGGGTCCAACGCCGTTAAGGTGATAGCTGGAACCTTGCCTCGAACCTGGTAACTGATCGGTAGCCCATGGAGTGTCCGCCAAAAGGGAGCAATATGCAGATTCTGCTTGGTGCCCAGCAGTAGCCATGCTGTAACGTTCTGTACCAACTATAGTTGTCTTCAAGGGCAGACCCATGCACAGTGCAT
>NW_015274127.1:0-368 GCF_001447785.1 Gekko japonicus
ACATAAAATGCTTGACCCATGGCTAATTTATTTTACTAAAGTACACAGCCTTACATAGGCTGCATCCACATGGCCACAACTAACCATGTTCCTTAGGTTGCTGCTATGAAAAAAAACTCTAATGGCATGAGGGAAGTGGTGACTAAAGCAAGAAAAAAGGTACTGATGTGGGCAAAAATGTGCACTTTCCTATCCACAACTGCCACAAAAGGACAAATGCAACTTAAGAATCATCTTCGTGTATTATATAAATGGACTGTTTTCTGATTGTTGGGCCCTTTTCTGATATAAACATTTTGAGTCCCCATCACACTAAAAGGATGACTTTGTTATGGATAACAGGAGCACAGCTACCCAAGCAAGCTGCA
>NW_015274128.1:0-368 GCF_001447785.1 Gekko japonicus
AAAAAATTAAAATAGTTAAAAAACACACACACACAATACACCCCATGCGGCAATACCTACCTCTCTTGTTCTGACTTCTGGCATTGGCACACAGTGCAGACTGTGCGGATGTTGAGTGTGCCTATCTGCACATGTACAATATGTGTCCACGTTGAATGTGCATCAGGGAGCTGCACCTGCTGAAAAGAAGGATGCGGTACAAGCCTGTCAGAGTGGAAGACAGTCCACTCACCCTGGTGCTAGGGTTGCCAAGTCTGGGACGGGAAATTCCTGGAGACTGGAGGCGGAGCCTAGGGACGGTGGGGTTTAAGCAAGGGGAAGGGCCTCAGCAGGGTTGAGTCCACCCACAGAGTTCATCTCCCAAAGCT
>NW_015274129.1:0-368 GCF_001447785.1 Gekko japonicus
CTCTGAGTCTTTGTTAGACCGATCTAACACTGTGTGCAAGTGCTTCGAATTTTTTCTTGAGCCACAGCTATCCTTACTCCCTTTGGCTCTTCCCGATTTGTCTCCCAGCTGGCTTTTGAGAATTTTGGCTCATGTTTTCAAGCAGTTTTATTCCCTAGAGACCTCCTTAGTGCCTGCCATGTTTCCTCAGAAGGAGGTAAGAGTGCAACCTCATCTGCTACCAGCACACCCTTGCCTGGGTCAGCATTGTTTCCTCCCAGCTTGTGCCCACCCCTCTGCTGTCTCCTTGGCATTCTCTTGGAATTTTTTCTGATTGTTGTAGCAATGTGGATTTGGTCTGCAGAGTTTGCCAACCATACTGTCCACTT
>NW_015274130.1:0-368 GCF_001447785.1 Gekko japonicus
TTAGTGTAATTCTCATATATTGTTCTATCTATAATTGTTTTTCTCATGTATGACACTCCTATAATATATTTTTGTTTTGATTTATCAATTTTTGTATGTTTCTCTAAAAGAAATACAAAAATAAATCATACCAGAATTGTCCCTCAGTTATTAAAGATACATGCCCAATTAAGGTGTTGAAGATTGGCTCTGCCATTTTGAAGTTAGCTGCAAGCTCCACCCCCCTCCAGATTCGCTGTTGGCAAAGCTTTCACACGGCGGCTTCATGCACAGGTATAGCATCATTTTCCCTTTAAGTAAGAGTAAAAGAGGTTTTGCTTTGTTCTGCCTAAAAAGGGAAAATTCCAGGAGCTCCAAGAAGAAGAAGA
>NW_015274131.1:0-368 GCF_001447785.1 Gekko japonicus
ATTGACAAATGTAACATTCAATATACTGAGATACTTATCTTGTGTCCTTGGTGGGCTTCATTTGTAAAGGACATGATAAAAAGAGATTTTTCTCATTTTGATTTTTACTACAGAAATGAAATACAAAATAATTGACAGATGCTTACTTTGCACTACATTTCAGGTCCAGGATCTTGTTTTCAATCTCCATATGATCCTGTCTGATACAGTTAAAATGAAAGAACATCAGGAAGATCCAGAGATGCTGATTGACTTGATGTACAGGTTGGGGTTTTACTTGGCTTGCTACCTTCTGAGAACATATAAGAAATTAAACATGGGCTGATATGAAACTTCTTTCTTCTTTGAAGATAGATCCAGATGGGTAG
>NW_015274132.1:0-368 GCF_001447785.1 Gekko japonicus
TGGCCCTGTGTGAGACAAGATGCCAGACTAGGTGGACCTCTGGTCTGAGCAGGGCTCTACTTGTTCTCTTATGTTCACTTGGATGCCACTTCCAACATGGCTGGTGTCTTGCTTTCATGAGAGGAGACGTGTTTGCAGCATCCATGCTGGTGCCAAAGTATTCTACAATTGTGTCTCCCACTCCCTCCGTGGTATTATGGCTGCAGACTGTGTGGCACTTCTTAAACAGCTCAGGTAATGAAGGTCTGCACTCTACACCCCCCCAGCCAAACAAACTGGCCAAAATTATGGACTGCCCCATAAGATAATTCACATGTGTGATGGGTTATAAACTCCCCAATGGTCCAATCTCCTCAAGGACTTCAAGG
>NW_015274133.1:0-368 GCF_001447785.1 Gekko japonicus
TTTCTACGAAATGACCCCTGCCAATAGTACTGACCCTGCTTAGGTTCTGCGTTCTGATGAGACGGGGCTCTATCATGCAGCCTTCCTGCCCCATATCTTTTTATGCTATAATCTCTCTTTCTTCCCCCCCCTAATGATACAAGGAAGATGGGGGAGGGGAAGCTGTCGGCATAAATTTAAGGACCTGAAGGACGTGTAGTAAACAGCTGATAGAGCAAAGCAGGGTCCCAACACAATAAGGAGTGGAAACAGCAGAAAGCCAAGAGCAAAAGATTTGGGGGAGTCAGGGCACTACGGAAATATCATCTATCAGAAAAGGAAATGAAAGGCACCATGGGCAAGTCCTTCTCTCATCACTGGTTAAATTG
>NW_015274134.1:0-368 GCF_001447785.1 Gekko japonicus
ATTGCCCATACAGCACAGTTTATTCCAGCCAAAGATGATATCCCCATTTTGGTGCACGACATTTCCGCTTTCTCCCAATCACTGCATTGTCTCATGCTTTTGTGTATGTTCTGTATTTTTATAAGCATGGGTTCAGTTCGTATGTACTATTTAATTCTCTAGGTTATGTGTGCCTACTCAGCTGCTGGAGTAACCTTTTGTTTCTAGCTGGGATAGGCAGAAAGACTGCATGATTAGGGGTAAAGGCAGGATCTCTCCACCCTGCTTTGCACACTGGGGGTGGTGGTGGAAGCAAGCCACACTATATTCTTATTTTTAATGAAACCAGAGTAGATCTGTAAGAGCCAGTGTGGCATAGTGGTCAGAGT
>NW_015274135.1:0-368 GCF_001447785.1 Gekko japonicus
CAATAGTCCCTTAGCCCTGCAATTGGCCCTGGTCACAGCTATGCTGAATTCTTAGCTACTGGCCATAACTCAACAAGAGAAGGAAGGGCAGCACAGCCAGTCAAAAAAATGCAGGAAAGCAGTTAATCAATCAAAAGGACAGACAGGAAGGCAAGGTAGGATTCACCAGTGGGCTTTGCTGGCAGTAACTGCATAAGCCAGTGACAACCAACAGGGCATTAATCTGTCCCATTGCTCCAGCATAACACTGTAAGTGCAACCCTCCCCACCCCCCAACAGCAAAAACTGAACAGTCTGTAAATGGAAGTACCACACATACACACATGGAGAGATTCCACGTAAAAACTGTTGGAATATGCAAGGTCTAT
>NW_015274136.1:0-368 GCF_001447785.1 Gekko japonicus
TCAGGGGCTGACTAGCCAATGTAGCCAGCAGGAAATTTCCCAGGGGGAAATCAAGCCTGCTTCCCTCTTGGTCTAGTCCAGCCAAGGGTAGAAGAGTCTCCCAGCCAGGGCAAGTCATGCTCAGCCTGGAGAAGTCTGCTTTTGGCCTGGTACAGGCTGCTCCTGGACAGTGCAAGCTTTGCCTGGCCTGGGGAAGGCAGTTCCTAGTCTAGGCAAGCCAGATGCAGGGCTTGACACAGCTGCAGGGCTGTCTGGCTCCTTCTCCCTCCCTCCTTCCCTTCCTCCTCTGTGGGGGGAGGGGCTGTGTTGGCTGTGGGGCAGGGCCCCTTTTCAGGACCAGTTGTTCCTCCCAGTCCCCCCTAGCTGGT
>NW_015274137.1:0-368 GCF_001447785.1 Gekko japonicus
TGGTAACACCATGGATTATTCTTTAAGGCCAAAAGTGAAGGGGTGACTGTTAATCATAATTCTTATAGTATTTGGAATCATGGTAACCACCTGGAAGGTTCTTTTTGAAAGATTCTTCTTGAACCCTGGAGGCTGGGGGAATTTAAATTGCAGAATTACAGTTGTGGCACCTTTCAAGGATGTATTGCTGACCTTTCCAATGTGTCTTCTGCTGAAGAAGAGGAAGCTCATAAACAGTACAACTACCACCTTGTCTTTAGTAGACAAATACAGCTTCCACAGTGTCTCCTATTACTGGTGATGCTTCATATACAGACATAACTATGTAGAATGCCATTTTTGCCCTAGAATCATATCCAAAAAACTAT
>NW_015274138.1:0-368 GCF_001447785.1 Gekko japonicus
GGATTCAAACCTGGGTCTTCTAGATCCTATCCGACACTCTAACCACTGTACTGCACTTGCTCTCTGTAGTATGTTATAGGTGTCCACGTTAACATTAATTTATTATTTAGAAAAAATGTTTTGCTTCTTCTCCAAGGAGACTGCCAGAGGTGGCTTACAGAATAGAACGTAGTAAAAATATAAAACATTAAAAGCTGTTAATTAAAACTCAACATTAAAAAAAAATTAATCAACCAGAGGATGGAATGATCGCCCTGAATGCAGTACTGGGAAGTGTTACCCCATTCCCCTCAAAGGTCACCTTGAATATGTTTTCCTGATTCTGTGAATTGACTTTTACGATATATGCAGGGGTCATTTCGTAGAAA
>NW_015274139.1:0-368 GCF_001447785.1 Gekko japonicus
TAACCACTACACCAAACTGGCTAATTACCCTTGGGGGTTCATTTTTTAAAATTCCTTGGAGTCAGAACACTTACAACACCTACAACAAATCAACTAAAGTCATTCTCCAACCCCTGGCATTACAAAGGTACATTCAAACATCACAATAAACTATTGCTTCTTCAAACTGTATTGTCGGAACAAACTTTGATTAGCTTACCAGACCTAAGTAACACATCCTGGTTTATGCATATTCCCTGAGTTGTCTGCTTCTTGGATTCTCTCTTGCTTCCCAACAAGGAGTATATCTTCCCAATACTGCTATCTCTGTGGCTAAGTGAAACCAAAGGGCAGTGATCTGCTATGTCCAGGGGTCATTTCGTAGAAAA
>NW_015274140.1:0-368 GCF_001447785.1 Gekko japonicus
CTCCAGTCTTGTTCCATATACACTGGCTCACAGTTTGCTTCTAGGCCTAATTCAGTGTGCTGGTCTTCACCTTCAAAGCCCTGCACATCTTAGGGCCAGCTTACCTGACAGGCCATCTACTCTCATATGAATCTACCTATCCACTCTGGTCGTCTTTAGAGGGCTTTCGTCGTATGCCCTTGCCAACTGAGGCTATATGGGTGGCTACCTGAAAAAGGCTTTCTTGGTTGTGTGACCAAAACTTTGGAACTCCCTCCTTAGGGGGAGTTGTCTGTCTTCCTCTATTTCTTTCTTCCACCAGCGGGTGAAGACCGTGTTTTGCTTGGCATTCCCTACTAATTGTTATTGGCCCTTCTTCCCTGTTTGTG
>NW_015274141.1:0-368 GCF_001447785.1 Gekko japonicus
AAGAAAGAAAGAAAGAAAGAAAGCTATAACAAAACATTTGAAGAACTTTTTAAAGTTACGTTCTCTGCCTGAGGTCACCCTTGTCAAAAAAAAAAGCCGTCTTGCCAGAGTTGATTTTCTTTTCACATTTATGATTCGAAGAATTATAAAGTCTGGCAAGGGGGGAGAGGGAGGGGGAGAAAGAGAAACAGAGAGAGAGACCTTCAACTGGTGCAACAGTTGACTTTTCCACCCCTTTATGAGTTAGTTAAGAAATGGAGATAAAGTTCATATACTATTACGTGGGGAAAAAACTTTGGCAAATCACCTAGAGATGCTACCCAATTTAATTTATAACTCTTGTCTTTACACAACACCCTTTTAAAGTA
>NW_015274142.1:0-368 GCF_001447785.1 Gekko japonicus
GTTGATTTCTAAACAGGGACGCCCACGCCACCCTCAAAGTCAATTCCTCAGGAACTAGCAAACAATGAAAAGGTTGACTTACCAATAAAAAAGATGGCACTTGAAACAGATATGTTAAATTGCTGTTCCATAAACTTGGGTTCATAAGTTGTTGAGCCAACCATAGAATTGAACTGCAGGACATTGAGAAGCAAAAAGATCAGGAAGACGACATTGCTAAGGAGTTCCTTCAAAGAGGGGAAGAAGCCTAGGAGGAAAACATATACATCTTCTCACTGTCTATTTTCTCGAGAGCCGAGGCTGATGACAATTGCGAACGTAACAGTTTAGAGGATACAACAACGGGAAATTCTGCATCTAGCATTCGC
>NW_015274143.1:0-368 GCF_001447785.1 Gekko japonicus
ATCAGGGGAAGGCCTTGGCCTCTAGGTCCCATTTTTCAGCAGTCCAGGGCAACTGGTTGGGTTCAGTGTGAAACAGGGTGCAGGGCTAGATGGACTGCTCATCTGATCCAACGCGGCTCTTCTGAGGATTTCTATGTTTCCTATACTTGCTAAAACGTAGCCCACTTTTCTTTCTATAAATGGTGACACAAGATGGCTTTCAAAGCCAGCAGTGAGACATTAAGATCAAACACAGAACTGAAAAAGGCAGCTGCCAACCCCACCCCCCTCACCTCTTGAGAGCAGCGGTTCCCAACTTTTTTGGTCTAGTGATTAGGGATGCACGTTTGGTATAAACCGAACTGAATAAATACCCAGAAAATACCTTA
>NW_015274144.1:0-368 GCF_001447785.1 Gekko japonicus
AAAAAGAAAAAGGGGGAGGAGGGCTTACCTTTGCCTCCACAGCAGCCAGGTCCGCCTTAATAGCCTGAGCCTCAGAAATCAGCACGGCGTACTCTTCTTTGTAGCGGGCAATACTGGCCTCCAGGTCTCTGATCATCTGCTCCACTTCATTAGCCTTCTGCTGGTTGTCCTTGGCATCGTCCTCCAGCTTCTGCAGCTCATTCCGCAGGGGCTCCACTCGTTTCAGCATGTCGGCGTAGTTTAGCTGGAACACGAGGAGGATACGTCAGCCTCACACCCTGGACTGCCTGTGGTGGGCCTTCTTCCTTTCAAGCTCTGCTATTTTGTAACCTACTGTGGCTTCCCGCCAGGGGTCATTTCGTAGAAAA
>NW_015274145.1:0-368 GCF_001447785.1 Gekko japonicus
AGAGCATTATAAAGTAATGCGTACAAAACTGAGGGGCGGGAGATGCTGGACACAGAAATGGAAATCCTTCTTGCACGATGCGTAACTGACTTCCCGTCCCAAGATACGGTCCTAGCCAGTAGTGGGGGTGGCTTTAACGGGATTGGACAAACTCATGGAGCAGACAAAGTCTGTCAACTGGCCATTAGCTATGCTACCTGAATGGAACCTCCAGGTTCAAGAGAAGTCTACTTCTGAGTACCAACTAGTGGCAAATAACAGTGATAGTACTGTGAGCCTCTCAGAGGCATCTAGCTGTGGGAACTAGATGGACCTTGGGTCTGACAGCACTCTCGCACATATTGGGTGCGGTCAGATGGCGTGCTGAG
>NW_015274146.1:0-368 GCF_001447785.1 Gekko japonicus
TCTTTGTAATTAATAGCTCTCATATATTTAACTGATTTCCATGTCTCTGCCCATGTATCTATATGAATAGAATAGCCCATATCTTTCATCCATGCCACCATTGTCGAACTAACTAATTCGTCTTGCATATATTCTTCTAACAAAAATTTGTAAAGTTTTTGGACCTTTTTATCGTTTGTGGATAGCCAGATTTTATCTAATTGAGTTTTAGATTCTTGAAACCCCAGTATTATATCTTTTGAGTATCTAGATTGAAGTTGTATTTTTTCCCACCAACTTAATTTGATTTTATATAGGGATGCTAAGGTCTCATCTGATTTTAGCTTATTATTGCTATCCAGCAATATTTCATAACTTACTCTATCACA
>NW_015274147.1:0-368 GCF_001447785.1 Gekko japonicus
TAAAGCTGATTAGAACCCTGAATAACTGAAACCCTCTGAATAGCAGTCCTATGATGCCTATTTTCCAGGTGTTTTAGTTTTGTGGTATTCTCTTGGTACTGGGGATCACATGCAAGGGACAGTTTGGTAACTCAACACCACATTCAGTGGTGATACATCAGAAGCTAAAACAGCCCCTTGAACTTATGCATCAGCAGCAGCCAATCATGCTGCAGCTGATAAGGAGCAAATGTATGACTACGACATGCATTCAACCAGTATCCCCAAGTCCACTGTATCCGTTGTCTTCTTTCTTGCCTTTGTTAGGGTCCAGGCCTCATTTCCTCTCGGAGCTCACCTGAGCGACACTCCCCCAGTAAGGAGTCCAG
>NW_015274148.1:0-368 GCF_001447785.1 Gekko japonicus
ACTTTGGGGGATACTGTGTGGATTCTGCATGAGCACACAATACCATAAACTCACCCACATGCAAAAAAAAACCCCAAGAAAAGCAACGGCTCAGTATGTCTTCTCGGCTCTTTTCTTTTTGATCTCTCTAGCTTTGCATCTATACTACATGCTATTCTTACCTAAAAGGTATTATCTTTACATTTAAACTCATCTCACTCCATCCAATTCCTCACATGATCCATATCTGTCTGTACTTTGAATCTATCTTCTTCTGCGCTTGCACTGCTATACATCCTAGTTTAAGTCATCTGCAAAATGATCAATAATCAACATTTAGCTAAAATGAAGGTACACAAAGAGAAAGACAGCTCCAAGAAGTGATTTTT
>NW_015274149.1:0-368 GCF_001447785.1 Gekko japonicus
CCTTCGGCGGCGGCCGGGAGCTCCCTTTTTTGAGGCTAAATTGCATGTTGGGGAACACAGTTGCAGATCCCCAGTGTCACATGTAATTGGGCTGTAAGACTCCGTTAAGGTAGGAGAGGAAAGGGGCTGTGCCCAAGACTTGATGGAAATATTTAGTTTTGAGGAGGGATTTGAAATGGCATCAGGAATGGCATCATGCAGGTGTTCTTGTAGCGCCAGGCATAAGGGCAGCAATGAAAAATGGTTATTTGATGGAACAGAATATATTTAGATGAATAGGGGCCTTACTGCATATTTTGTTTTTTCTGGGTGCCTGTGATACATGTGCGCTTGCAAGTTCACCACTGGGAATTCAGTTCTCCATCATG
>NW_015274150.1:0-368 GCF_001447785.1 Gekko japonicus
GGATGCCCTCGGATTCTAGTATTTTGGGATAGGGAGAAAGATTTCTCATGGTCCGCTCTCTCCACCCAATGCAGAATTATATAAACCTCTCTCCTCCTCCCGTACTGTCCAGTCTGCAGGTTGAAATCCTTCTTACCGGCCCTGCTCTCTGTGTCCCACCTACAGAATTTATGTGGGTGGCTTCCAGAGGCAAAGATTTTCGGCAGTGGCAACGCCTGTGGGATTCCCTCCCCCTTGAGGCTCCCCTGATGCTAGAGTTGCCAACCATCCAGCTAGCATCTGGAGATCTACCCCTATTACAATGGACCTCTAGGCTGCAGAGGTCAGTTCCCTTGGAGGAAACGGCCGCTTTGGAGGATGGACTCTAT
>NW_015274151.1:0-368 GCF_001447785.1 Gekko japonicus
GGGGGGGGGAACAGTATTAACAGTGTTGTCATGGGTGCTGTGCTGTTAATAATAGGCAGTGTGTTTATCTGGACTGCTTTTGCAGGTAGAGATCAGGTGACCATGCTGTGCTGACTTGCTGCTTGATGCCAAGGAGCTGGTAATTAGATCTTTGGGCCAAGCTCCCAACATGCCCCATTTATCCTGTTCATAGGAAACCCCCAGACACAAACACTGTGCAGACTTTGTTTATAATTCCAGTATGGAATCCAAGCCTTTAAAAACAGGCAAGAAACTGTGCTTACAAACTCAGCAACTGATGCCTCTAAATGTTCCCTTGCAGGAAGCCCTGTTGTCCATTCTACAGGCTACCTCTTGTTACTGACCCC
>NW_015274152.1:0-368 GCF_001447785.1 Gekko japonicus
GAACAAGAAAGCAACTGTGGATATATATACACATGCAAGTATGTGGGTCAGCAATAGTGTTCCTGAATTGTAAGCTCCTCAGGGCAAAGAACTTCTTCCCTTTCCACCAAAATTTACGTTAAGCTCTCCTCTCCCTCTGCACGAGCAGCCAGCAGAATGCCCTGCCCTCCCCAATCTGTAAGCCACATGCTTTGATTGGAAAATTGGAAAAGATCTGACTGTGGATGGCACCAATGTTTGACAAATACCTATGATATCACCAGGGGGCAAACCAAATCCCTGGAACAGTTTTTGCAAGCACATTTGAAAGTTTAGGAGCTCTTTAAAAAGTAATTCAAAGGATAGATCAAGACGGGTAGCCATGTTAG
>NW_015274153.1:0-368 GCF_001447785.1 Gekko japonicus
GGTCTTTAAAGTGCTACTGGACTCGAACCTTGCTCCTCTAAGCCCATGGGGTTGTACAAATGCGGCACACACACTGCCTCTGCATGTTGTGGCTTCCTTCTGGAGTGCAAACAAATGCACTTCTTGTGTTTTGTAGCTCTTTGGGGACATTATGATTTTGCTCCTCAAGCTCTATGGAAGGGGAGATCACGCTATCAGCAATCCTCCCGATATATAGGGCTCACCATTTCGGTTGACTAGGGCAACACATCTTTTCCAGCGTCAGTACTTATTAATGTCTCTCTGTGTGTGAAGGGCCCTCACGTAGCCCCCAACTCGTGGCAACCCTTTAAATCAACATCCTCCAAAACATCCTCTCGTTAACAGCC
>NW_015274154.1:0-369 GCF_001447785.1 Gekko japonicus
AGCGACAGTGCTCCATGCAATGGTCACCTAGAGACTGGGTTACTGTAATGCTATCTACATGGGCTGCCTTTGTCCCAAATCCAGTAGCTGCAGCTGGTGCAGAACATGGTGGCCAGACTGCCGTTGGGCCTCCCTATGCAGGAGCACATCCAGCCTGTGCTAAAAGCTCTGCACTGGTTGCCTATAGCATAGTGAATTTGGTTCAAGGTGCTGGTCCTTCCCTTTAAAGCCCTTTATGGACAGGGGCTTACATACCTAAGGGATCGCCTTTCCCCACATGTTCCCCAGAGAGCACTACGATCGAGGTCCCAAAATTGTCTAGCCCTTTCAGGCCTCAAAAAAACCAGCCTGGCTGTGATGAGGGCCAGG
>NW_015274155.1:0-368 GCF_001447785.1 Gekko japonicus
CATCGGGAAGCTCCATGTTTCGCCATCCGTCTGTCTCCACCACCGAAGGTAGCAGCACTGAAGAGTGATCTCAGACATAAAGGGCCACTATGCTGAATGTTAAATACAAAATGCGAATTATATTGACTTCTTGTTATTTGTTTCTAGAAAGCGTCACCATAATGGTGATATAACTTATATGCATTTAGCAAACGCGGTGTAATAACACACACCGGATTCTGAGCTGAAGTAAAGCATTATCACCATTAAGGCTGATTACCATGCGAATGTCAAAGAATTAGAGATGTTGATGAGCTCTGCGAAACCTGGAAAGTTTCCTTGGCTTTTAATTCTGCCACATGACTGTATTTGTAGTGGATACCAGAGAG
>NW_015274156.1:0-368 GCF_001447785.1 Gekko japonicus
TATATCCCGCCCTACCCTGAAGGCTCAGTTCCCCATGTCCCCGCTCCTCCAGTCTCCTGCTGGTTGCTAGGCCAGGCCTGGCAACCCTAGGAAGGGGTGCATGTAGAGAAAATGTATATATTTCAAGGGCTGTGTCATTAGTCAGAGAATCATGGCTTCCCTTTTCACAAGCCTGGTCAATGAGAGCTGTCTGGTCATTGATGTCAGGGGTTTCGCCTCACTGTCCCGTGCCACAAAGGGTAGTCCAGTTCTTTCTGTCCACTGATTGCATGTGTATCATTAATTCCTATGTGAAATAGGAAGGGTATGCTCAGAGACACAACTAGGAGGTAGTTGAGTGTAGTGGTTAGCCTGCTGGATGAGGATCT
>NW_015274157.1:0-368 GCF_001447785.1 Gekko japonicus
TTTTTAGCTCATTTATTTTTTAAGTTACGTATTGATTTAGTTATAAAGATGAATGCAGTTAAAAGGGGAAATAGATAGACCCCTGTTCCTGAAAGGTGCTCAAACTAATTGATATTCAAATCATAATTGCTTTGCTGCATCAGCCAAGGTCCACGTAGCCCTGTAGACTGTCTCCAATGGTGGCCAACTAGAGGAACTCCATAATTCAGTAATGTATCATGCTGTGTTTCCAGCATCTGCAATTCACAAGATAAACTCTGCCTTTGACTATAGAACTACCATTTCACTGCATTGGTTAGTAATCCCTGTTAGACTATATTCTCCATAAATATGTCTTGTTCTTTTTAAAGCCATTTCATCTCATATTG
>NW_015274158.1:0-368 GCF_001447785.1 Gekko japonicus
AGTGCATTGAAAGTGGATTATTAAGTGTGCCTGTGACCGCAGCCTGTGTCTTCTCACATTGCTAAGGGTGACAATTCTGCCTTCACAGTGTAGCACAGGAAAACAGGGAATGTCATCTGGTGGTCCATTCATGGCAGGGATGTGTCCCTTGTCTTTCTGCTCTGTGCTGTAAGGGTGATTTCATTGTCATATTTTGAAGTAAGGCGACATGTCCCTGCCTTACAGACAAGGCAGGGTGCATGTTCCCACACTGCCGAAGCAAGAGGGCAGTGCCGCTGGCCTTCCTGTGCTGCGCCATGGAGGAGCAGTGGGTAAGCACATCCAGCCATCTTCTTGGGAGGTGATTGAAAAGTGTGCCCTTTTTGAAG
>NW_015274159.1:0-368 GCF_001447785.1 Gekko japonicus
TTTTTTTTTGCATTGTTTCAAATCTGTAATCCTCACTCTATTGCATTGTGTATTAAATGTCTCATGCTTCCAATCTGCATTATTTTAAGCCCTTTTGAGTCTCATTGCGAAAATCAGCCTATAAATAAAGTTAATGAATAAATCAGTGTCAGGGATCAAGCTGAGAGAAGGCAACACGTAATCTCACGTGCAGAATTGTTATTTCCCCACCACTGGAAACATTCATGTTGTTCAGATGCAGATGAATAGTCTGTCAGGTGCACGAGTCAAGCCGGACATGAGCTAAACCAAGAAGAAATCAACTATTCCACTACTGAGACTGATAACCACAATAGGATTTGACCGTATTTCCCTGTTACAGAGCTTCA
>NW_015274160.1:0-368 GCF_001447785.1 Gekko japonicus
AAACAGGAGCTAATCTGGCTGTCTGGCATGAAGCCCCCTTTTCAAATTCAATCATTAATCCCAGCCGTTGTGAGACTTGCTTAATGGTCTGTCCAACCTCTCCCCGGGGTTTGGGATCTAGGAATGTAGCCCATTAATTTCCATCATGTTTAAATTTCCAGTGCGGTCTGCAGAGTGCAGAGTGGTTGTAATATCGGTGTGTGGTTAAGCAGATTGCTCCCACAATTAGGGGGGGAAGCTGTGGGGTGGGGTTGGCATGGGAAGGGGCTGCCCTTTTCAAGGGGCGGAGGGGTTTGGGAGGGCGCGCATCGACGACAGCCACAAGGGCTGTGGTCTTGCGAAGCCTTCGTGAATGTGTTATAAGTGCA
>NW_015274161.1:0-368 GCF_001447785.1 Gekko japonicus
TATATCATCACCTACATGTTCTCACTAAATCAATGCTTGTTCCAGAAAATGTAAGAAGTTATCTTTATACAATCCATTATGAAACACAGTTCTAATTATATTTTCCCTGAGCGTCTGAGCAGACATCTTTCTTATTTCTACAAGTTATGGAGACTGTTCAACAGATGGGATTGTTCGGTGGTACTTTATCACTAGTGATGGGTCATAGTGGTACAGTCATTACATCAAAAGGCATCTCTGACAATCTCGGGTGCCTGCCTACACATCATTTTATGGCATAGCATATCGGCCCACTATTGATGCAGAGGAATTTTCTAGAATGTAGATAATTAACTGGTGGCCCTTGGAGAAGTATCTACCTCCAGATC
>NW_015274162.1:0-368 GCF_001447785.1 Gekko japonicus
CAGCATTACTTTGTTTTTTAAATCCAAGCACTACAGCAGCAGGGCAGTTAGTCATTCTGAAACTGCTGTCTGCTTGAGAAGGGGAAATAATCTTTTAAAGGTTTCTGATGATAGAACTATTCTGTGGCAAATTGCAAGCCATTGTAGCAAGAATTTACTGCAGTTATGTTGCACCTTCTGGCAGCAACCATGTAATCTGCTGTGGCATGTTAGCTGTACTATTAAACTACAGTCTCTTAAGATAAATTATGCAATGCCAGTTTTATGCATGTTTATGCAAAGTGGAACTGTTTGGTAACACTTAATTATTCTCTCCTATTTGACTACCTTTTTAAATATAAAAGAAAGGATCTTGGTGTTGAGTTTTA
>NW_015274163.1:0-368 GCF_001447785.1 Gekko japonicus
CAATATCTCACTATCACCCAACAATAAGGCAGAAATCAGACAGTAAGATCATACTTGGCTCCAAGAGGGTGTATGTACTAGACATCACAGTACAAACTGTGCAGCCCCTGTCCATTTTACCAAAACATCTTTTTGAAAACATTTCATTATGATATAGTCCTATCACCTGTGCAAAAATGCCCTCTGGAATAAATCAGCTCATTTTTTTTTTCCCCCTGTGCCCAGATCAGGGAAATGTCATCAGTGAATCTGAGGTGTTCATGGGCAGGAGCTGAGGACGCCTTGCCCCAAGTCAGCCTATGACAGTGTTTGCACCCTATGGTGCCATGTGAGTGCCTATGGGTGTAGTGCCAGTTTGGTGTAGTGGT
>NW_015274164.1:0-368 GCF_001447785.1 Gekko japonicus
TCCCCGGGTCTCCAAGCTCGGGACCCCCCCAGCGGGGGACACACCTCCAAGGACCCCTCCCCACCGCCTCTATCCAGCTCCTCCACGCACGGTTCCCCCTCCTCCGCTGCCCCTCCCCTCCTTCCTCGGCCGCTCCTCTCCTTCCTCTCGCCAGACTTAACCCCTTCGGGCTGCAGAGGGAGGCGGGGAAAGCCCTCCCCTGGGCTGGCCACAGCCACGGGGTGACTTCACACCACCTGAGGCTGCCTGACTCACCCGGGACTGGCTGCTGGATCCTGTCCAGCTGCAGGCGCCCCAGGAAGGCCAGGAGGCGGTGTCCCGGTCAAGAGCCTCAGCGCTCCATCTCAGGGACTCAGGTCTGAATCCCC
>NW_015274165.1:0-368 GCF_001447785.1 Gekko japonicus
CAGTCTAGGGTTGTTCCACTCTCCTGAGATTTCCTTTGCAGGGTGGGACATCCAGGAAAGGTAGCAGCGAACAAGAACCACCAGTGAGGCTCTTCCAGATCCATGGAACGGACAGCTCCAACACAAAAGCAGTGGAACTTCCGGCTTCTGCTGCATCCCTCAATTCCAATGATGTCTTCTTGCTGAAGACGCAGACAGAGCACTACCTGTGGTATGGCAAGGTGAGCCTAGGAAATGTGGCACAGAGGTAAGGCGAAACTCAGGCAATGGGAGGAGTCCACAAGACACCTCCTCCCACTGGATTTCAATAGGCATTCTGTGAACTCTACTGTCTTACTTATTCACTTCATTTCTACCCAGCCTTTCTC
>NW_015274166.1:0-368 GCF_001447785.1 Gekko japonicus
TCAAGGCCACATTGTGAGGCTTGTCACTGAGAATGAGCTAAAGTCCTGCCACTGTGAGAAGGCCGTCCATAACTTGAACTCAAGTTCATCCTTCTCAGGAAGAGATTTCCATATACATGTAGAGCAGAGAGATTTCTGTAGCATTAGAGAATTCTTTTGCATAATCGATACACATATTTTCAGTGACGTGTTTATTAATTCAAAATGTTTAATTTTGTCTACAGTTAATTTGCTGTAATGCGCATGAGGGTAACACAGCTCTTCAGGGGTCGGTGTTGACCTGCTAGACTTACTAGGAGTGTTACTGTCCAGGTTACTGTTTACCTCAAGATTTACATGTTCTATTTACACTTCTGATTAGAAATGTT
>NW_015274167.1:0-368 GCF_001447785.1 Gekko japonicus
AGTTTAGGCCCAAATTTGCCCTTCTGCGTGTGAAAGGGTGCTTGGGTTGAGATTCTCTGCCTATTCCTGATGCATCCTCTACAGCCCCATCCCTATGTAATTCTGGAGATCCTCAGGACAGGCTTTGCCGGGGGCAGAAGGGACTGAAATAGGAAGTGGCAGATGGGAAAGTTTGTTGGATTGCTCTTATTTTGCTTATGTAAAATGTCAACTCTTCAATAAAGAAAATTAATTCTTTAGCTAAGGTCTGATGGCGTGGAAAATGCAGGTCCTTGTTTTTCATTAATCACTTTTTCATTTTTGGATCTGATTTTTTTAATGATGTCTTTTAGGATTTAAGTTTTATGTTCTTTGTGATTGATTGTAAT